>NW_026882764.1:0-44558 GCF_032173495.1 Musca vetustissima | reverse complement strand
TGAAAAACTATTCTTTTAAAATCCACGCCTTCTTATAGCCCTTGAAAAATATTTTTTAAAAATCCTCGCCATAGCCCTTGAAAAAATATTCTCTAAAATTCATGCTTTTATAGCCCATGAACAAATATTCTTGTATTGGCCCTTTAAAAATATTATTTATAAAAAATGCTTGCGTGGGCCTTAAGAAATATTTTTAAAAATCCACTTTTTTCTTAAGAATCTTAACAAGAGATTTACATACTTCGTTAACAAAGCAGATATTTAATAGTTTTTTTCTTCTCGAAATATTTCGAAATGTCAACAACTTCTTCGTAAACTTTCACAAATACAAATTGCCTCTTAAGTTTTTTTTTTCGTCTCCCTTTGTAGTTTAAAATTTTTTGCTTTGCCTCTACTTTTTAGTTTTGTTTAACAAGTCTTATCGATAAACCATTATCTCAAGAAAGGCCATGCCAAGCATTTTTGCAAAAAAAAAAAAAAAAATACTTTCTAAATATTCCTTTGTAACAATCCAGCTCCTTTGACACAATAACAAATAAAGCTGTAGCAGTAGAAGAAGCAGAAAGGAAAAACGATGAGTGAACTTGTTTTTCGAATCTCGTTTGTGGTTAAACTCTTCAAATTGTCGTTTACACATTGTCTTTTGTGCTAAACGAGATTTTGACACACTTTGACTCTTATCTTTCAGTTTTTTCTTGCCTGGGCTGTGTGGCATACTGCTCCTCATCGTTACATGTAGTTAGGAGCTGTCAAGAGGCGGGGAAGGAGGGAATTTGTAAATACGCCCACCCGCCAACATGTGATAAACTCTCGATTAACATCTTCAAATAGTTGTGCTACGTTTTTCCTTCAATTTTCTTTTGATTTTGAATTCGTTTTTCGTTCTTCTTTTTCTTCTTTGTTAGCAGAATTTCTAATAGTTTGCCCTCGGTGTTTTTTTTTTTTTTTTTTTTGGTTTTCGGCTCTTAAGATTTCTACACATATGCGTGTGTGTATGTTTTCCATCATCAAAGTATTTCCTTTTAGTCATATCGTCGTAACCTAGCCGCCAGCAGTAGTAGTTTTTGTGCAATTCTAATTAAATGTGATATTTTCATATTCCATTCGAAGAATCTCCTTAACATTCACACATTCATATTTTACACTCACGCACACTCTCACACATTCACATTTATATGCTTCTTATGTCAAGGAGTAATGTCTATTTAGGATATGCATGATTTCATTTATCATTCTTCGTTTCTCAAAGAAGTAGAAGAAGACAAATCCTTAGATTTGTATAGCATCTTAGCTATATAACTGCCTTAAATATAACGAAGACGAACAAAGTTATAGTTTCAATGTCATTGAGCTTTCAAACGTTTTCGCTTTTCTTTCCTTTCGTCGTTTTGCAACGTTTGGTTGGATTGAGGTCAATGTATTGTTGAGCGCGGATACAACAGTTATGTTTCCCCCACTATTCTTTATGGTTATGCTTTTTACACACAAAGCGAGGGAAAATCAAAGAACATATTCAAAGGGAAAGAACCGTTAAAAAGAACAGAATTTTTTCAAGGATTATTGTGGATTTTTTAGGAGTATTTAAGACTTCGATTTTTTGAACAATGTCATTTCAATTTTTCAAAAAATATTTTTACAAGGTCTATCAGAGGCGTGGATTTTATAAAGAATATTTTTTCAAGTCCTATAACAGGCGTGGATTTTATAAAGAATATTTTTTCAAGGACTATCACAGGCGTGTATTTTATAAAGAATATTTTTTCAAGGTCTATCAGAGGCGTGGATTTTATAAAGAATATTTTTGCAAGGTCTATAAGAGGCGTGGATTTTATAAAGAATAAAGAATACTTTTTCAAGGTCTATCAGAGGCGTGGATTTTATAAAGAATATTTTTTTCAAGGTCTATCAGAGGCGTGGATTTTATAAAGAATATTTTTTCAAGGTCTATCAGAGGCGTGGATTTTATAAAGAATATTTTTTCAAGGGCCTATTGAAGGCGTGGATTTTATAAAGAATATTTTTTCAAGGGCCTATTGAAGGCGTGGATTTTATAAAGAATATTTTTTCAAGGGCCTATTGAAGGCGTGGATTTTATAAAGAATATTTTTTCAAGGTCTATTAGAGGCGTGGATTTTATAAAGAATATTTTTCAAGGTCTATACGAGGCGTGGATTTTATAAAGAATATTTTTCAAGGTCTATACGAGGCGTGGATTTTATAAAGAATATTTTTCAAGGTCTATCAGAATTTTTTCAACGTCTATCAGAGGCGTGGATTTTATAAAGAATATTTTTTCAACGTCTATCAGAGGCGTGGATTTTATAAAGAATATTTTTTCAACGTCTATCAGAGGCGTGGATTTTATAAAGAATATTTTTTCAACGTCTATCAGAGGCGTGGATTTTATAAAGAATATTTTTTCAACGTCTATCAGAGGCGTGGATTTTATAAAGAATATTTTTTCAAGGTCTATAAGAGGCGTGGATTTTATAAAGAATATTTTTTCAACGTCTATCAGAGGCGTGGATTTTATAAAGAATATTTTTTCAACGTCTATCAGAGGCGTGGATTTTATAAAGAATATTTTTTCAACGTCTATCAGAGGCGTGGAGTTTATAAAGAATATTTTTTCAACGTCTATCAGAGGCGTGGATTTTATAAAGAATATTTTTTCAACGTCTATCAGAGGCGTGGATTTTATAAAGAATATTTTTTCAACGTCTATCAGAGGCGTGGATTTTATAAAGAGTATTTTTTCAACGTCTATCAGAGGCGTGGATTTTATAAAGAGTATTTTTTCAACGTCTATCAGAGGCGTGGATTTTATAAAGAATTGTTTGTGCAAAAACCTATAAGATCCTGATATTCTCATTACCAATTTAATTATGTAATTTCCTGGAATTTTTTATTGCATTAGACTTAATCCTGTCATAAAATCTGCCAATAAATCCCCAATAATGTTATGTAAAACTTTTGAGAAAATCTACGTGATTTGAATGCCAACAGAACCAATGATTTTTGTTTGGCATTGTCACGAGCACTTTACGTTGGAATTAAAAGTCTATGACTCGGTAAGCCTTAGCAGATCAATCAATGAAAATTTAAGAAAACAAAAATAAATTAATGCCACAAGGAAAAAAAAAGTTGGTGTAGCATTTAAATTTTTTATGTCTTCCTACAGCGTAACGAAAAGAAGGAAATGATGCGTTCCGCGAGAGCATTTTGTTTCCATTCCATTTGTAGATGGAATGTGAATTAAATATTCTTTTATATTCGAGTATTACATTTTATGTCAAACTTTTTATTTGTTTTGAAAACAAAATAAGTCAAGTGAAAATACGAAACGAATTTCAGATAACGCTACAAAAGATTTAAGGTAATGATAAGCATGGGATGTATTGCGACATATTCTATTTTCGCTCTCTCTCTCTCTCTCTCTCTCTCTCTCTGCCTATCCCCATTTAATTTTGGTTCCATGAAAACCCATTAAATCTCTCACATTGTTGTGCTGTCATTAAATGTCAAGTAAACTTATGTCATGTCAGGACATTAACATCTAGGCCGACATAGATTTAAATTAGATAAAACGAGTACGATCTCCCCTTCTCACACCCCTCTCGTCATGATGAGCATATGTCAACTTTATGGTTGTTTTAGTACCACTACATGCACACACACACTTACAACGAATTATGGGTTACAACACTTATTTTCGCAAAAAGGATTTATGGGATTTATCACCATCATCGTCGTCATCATTCGCTAGGCTTTGAAGTTTACGCTCCGTAAATCTCGGATTTTAAGTAAAATAATCACGTTTTTACACTTAAAAATTTGACATTAACATGTCTTGATTTTTAGCTGCTGGCGACAATGTCGTCTTTTTTGTTCGTTGTTGACGCCATCGAACGTGAAGTATTTTGACAAAGAATCACCACCACCAACAACAACCAACAAAATCCATTTGCCTACAATTTTTTTTTTTTTAATTTGCACATTAAAAGTGAATAGTACGACACAATACAAAGGAGTAAATCATGTTTTTGTATTTGTTTTTGTTCCTATTTTATTTTACGTAGCATATTTTATAGCCGAGATTTTAATGACGCTTCAAAATATACAGAACGTGCTATAAATTCACAAAATACCATGGCATAGATCAAAAAACGGAGAAAATTAAGTTAATAGAAGAGAGAGAGAGAGAGAGAGGGAGAGAAAAGTATCAAATATATTTGAAATTGTTTTGAATGCACACTCAACCCTATTTAATTCTGATGGGGGCATTTAGTATTTAAAGTGGTGTGATGAAGTAGAATCAATGGATTCATTGATCAGGACAATAATTGTGAAGATTTTTTATAAAATATTCCAAATCCCTACCACAGCAATTGTCGTACTTTTTAGTCTAGGCAATAGCCAAGGAACTTTTTTTTTTTGGCAAAAAGTCAGGTCCAGGTCCGTACCGTTACAGGTCCCAGGTACTTCCAGCCAATAATACCTGCAGCTCTTCCACAGGAATGAAAATACTTGCAACTCTCCTATAGGAAAATGAATACCTGCAGATCTCCTATAGGATAAAGAATATCTCCAGATCTCCTATAGGATGAATAATACCTGCAGCTCCTCCACAGGATCTTTCATAGAAAAAGGAATACCTCCAGCTCTTCCATAAGAAGAATACCTGCTCTTATGGGAAGAAGAATACCTCCAGCTGTTCTATAGGTACAATAATACCTGCAGATCTTCCAAAGAAAGAGGAATACCTCCATCTCTTCTATAAGAAGAATACCTGCAGCTCTCTACAGGAAGGAAAATACTTGCAGCTCTCCTATAGGATGAGGAATACGTGCAGCTATTTAACAGAAATACAAATACTTGCAGCTCTCCTATAAGAAGAATACATTTAGGTATACCATAGTAGTATACCTTAAATATACCATAAGTATTGATATTAAATAATGCTACCAAATAAAATAATTCAAAACTGTCCATTTTGGATCCATTATATTTGATTTTTAAAATCAAATTTCACATTAGTAATCAATGACCATAGCTCTACAAAATGTGTTCGAAAATAATATGATTTATTCAATTAAAAAAATGTGACCGCCATTTTCGATCCACCCTAATTAATTTTCACTTTCATATTGTAGAATCGTGGTCAGCGAAAACCATATATGCGTTATTATTTTCATAAAACCATTCCCTCAAAATGGCCAAAAATTGGGATCTCTGACCCATACACGTGGATTTTTTAAAGAAAAATATTCTCCCAATCACAATCGGGGCAATAAGCATGGATTTTTTAAAGAAAAATATTCTTCCAAGCACAGTCGGGGCAATAAGCATGGATTTTTAAAGAAAATATGCTCTTCTTCTTTTATTTATTACAATACACCCAAGCATTTTCAGGGCAATAGGCGTGCAGTTAAAAAAAAATATTCCCAAGGCATTCTTTGCGGTTTAGTCATGTTCGCCTGTCCGGCTGTTGAAACCACCAGAGATATCACAATATCAAAGATAAAACCACTATTTTTTTGTATTGAAAATGAAATATATCTGTCAATGTTTTAAAGTAGCCCCAATTAAATAGTACCACTCTACATTCGGCATTTGGAAAGTTCTAGACGTATTGTTTAACCGAAGTGGCTGTACATTGGAATTCCGTGTTCCTAGAGGCTGACATACATCTGGGCAGAATACTATGAATACAGCCCCAAAGACTCTGACCCATTTTTGGAATTTTAAAGATTGTATCTGTCGTCTTGGAGGGTGATAAAAATATTCAATAGCCCGTATATACAGGCCCTGAACCAATTTAGAAACTTGCCAATTGTTTTACTTCGCATTATAATGGTTCCGTCCACCTCCGATATGTTGATATTTAGTTTGATGGCAGCAATTTACTATGTCATAGCCCCCATATAAAAGTTCCGAGGTATTGCTAATGGCCACATCATGATGGACTTAAAACCAAAACTAATTTCAGAGCCGCAAATTAATATTAAACTTTTTGTTTTTTGGTCAGGCAGAACATTTGCAACGTGTGAAAATTATAATGTATCGATAACCTGCAATGTCGAATAATTCACACGTCAACTCTCAGCCAACTTATTGACATTTGGCAAAATGCGGTGAATAAAAAAAAAACGAAACAAGTAAAAAAGTGTCAGTCGGTGTTGCCGACAGATATATACCCTCAACCCTATGATTTGCGGAGGAGGTATTCGGAGGTTTTACTATTCGTTTTTTTATGTGGTATATGTTTAATTAAAGATGTTTCGGATTTTATGTTGATCAAATATATACTCTTTAGCCTTTTTGTAGAATGTACCAGAGGAGAGGGCAAACGGGTTCCACCATCGGACTTGATCTAGGCTTTTTTCCTTTTTGAATCTTTGTGTCGTTGTTCGTGGCCTCTTCGTTGGGCGTCTATAAAGAAGGCCGTCTGACTTGTTGGTGTTGTCCTCGGCTTTTACTTATAGGTCGTAGTTCATGGCCACTGAGTTGGGCGAAAATAAAGAAAGCTCCTTGGGTTTCAATGAGGCTTGCCCCACGTTGGGCGTCAGTGAAGAAACTCGAAACAACAAGATTTCCAATAATGTTGGCTAATCAACTTGGGCAAGCGTGGGTAATGATCTTAAGCCTTCAGTGTTCGCTTAAACGATTTAGAGTCGGGGGGTCCGGACTCGGAGTGTCGCGATTTTATTGAAATTAGATTGAACTTAGGTACTACTTATGAGAAGCAAGATCCTCGTCTAGTATTGGTTGTGTAATAATGTAGTAGATTCAGTGATGTAGTTTTTAGTACTATTTACAAAATATTTACATAGTTAACCGTTAATTTCAAATATTTAAATAAGAGTTGCATTAAATGATTAATAAAATGTATGCGTTCACACTATAGCAAATAATATTTGAATAAAACAGATCCGCTTCAATTTTTTGTTTACTTTATAAAATTGGAAATAAAAATTATAACGTAAATTTTTATTGCTGCCCTTAAGTAAGATAGCCGAAGAGACCTCAGAGTGGGATTTATTTATTTTTTTTTTTTGTTATCCATCATAATTTTGGCTATTAAAATAAATTAGTGGCCATTTAAAACAGACTGAATTTTTGATGATCACAACATTATATTTTTATCACAGAGAATAATATAACATCGATGGCATTACGAGAAGATAAATAGCATGGCATCATAAGACGAAAAAAAATGCAAAAAAAAACATCTTCGCCAAAATTAATATTAAATGACATTTGAGAAGTAATTAAAAAGTTAAAATATATTCGGCGAGTGTAAGCTATTTTTTTTCTTACAACAAATTACATTTCATTTTGTCTAAGCCGAAAGAAAATAAATAAATTCTTAAGTTCGGAGAGTAATGAACGAACATTGATTTATTTAAACTAACCACATTAAGATTTATATGAGATAAAGTTTAAAGTAAAACAAAAAAACGCACGCACAAACACTCAGAGGGAATATTTAATTCACGCATTTAACACATACACAAACGATCATCTGTTTTAAGGTCATTAAAATGATATTTGGTGTGAGAAAAGTTTGGTTAACAAGGTCTTGCAACCGCAAAGAAACACGCACAATACACACCAACAACTCCACTTGCGGTACTGCCAATGCAGCGAAAAGCGATACCACAAGAAAATATGGGGGAAAACACACACACGCACACTTTTATGAGATTTTAATTTGTTTAAGTAGAACACAAGCAGAAAATAATATTAAATTAATTAAATAATTTACACAAATAATGAATGAATACCTGGTTGTGATATGACGTACATACACATATGTACATGATGAAGGCATGTATGTCATGCTTGCTTGTGATGTTGCATACAAATTTTAATTGTTAATTTACAAGCTATTGTGTGCAAAATGAAATTTCACCTATATAACCTACAACTGCATCGTTTTGTTCTCTGTTACCCAAACTGTAGTTTTCAGTGATGAAATTTACCAAAAAGCAACGCGACATTTTATTCTTGCGATTTTGACTTTTCAGTATAAAACTTATCTGAAATTTTAGTGCGAAATTCACGTCCTCAGACATAAATGACATCATTATACGAGTAATTAAATTTAGATGATTTTTTTAAAGCAGTTGGATCATTTTTTACATACTGAAATTCCTTAAAAAAACATTTTTAAAAAATCCACGCCTACCGATGTGATGTCGGAAGTCGCAGGCTCGTTTCCGGCTACACCCGAGTAGTCTTGCATATTGATTTCTCGCTTATTGGCGGCCAATTTATTGAATATTAGAATCTAAGTTATTGAATTAATATATGAACTTGAATTTTCACAACAAATTGTTTAAAATTCCGTGCGAAGTTGTTTACGATTTAGGCATCAAAACAACTTACCGTTCGATATTTTGGGGCATGTAAACAACAAGCAACAAAACGCACGTGAAAGGGCGTTGACCCGTTGCTGAGTTGGAAACAACAAGCAACAAAACACACGGTAAGGGGTTCTGATGTGTTACTTGGTTGTAAACAACTAGCAACAAAACACACGGTAAGGGGTTCTGATGCGTTGCTTGTTGGTAAACAACAAACAACAATAACGCACGTCAAGAGATTCGCACAAGTCAACGGTAAGAAACAACAACGCGCGTGCGTAGAGACTGCGATGCGTCGCCAAGGAATAACGCACAACAACAGCGTGATCCTGATGGTTGCGACGACGGTCCTATAAAAGGGCGAACGACGAAAGCTGCGGGGACAGTCGTAAGAGAAAAGCTGACAGCACAAGGCACAAGACGAAGAAATACCCTAAACCCTTTTAACAGGTAAGTCACTCAAGAATCAAGGAGTGTAGAAGACTGAAGGTTAAGTGAGCTTCCCGTTGCCACTGAAACCACCGACCCCGGACTCACGAAGCCACAGGTGAGTTGATATTGCCACCTGCGCCGTTCACGGAAGAAGTGAGTTTGGACAAGCCACCTCCAGAATGTTCGACATACCCCTAGTGAGTTATCGTACGCCACTAGGACTCCACGTTACCCCCGGCCCCAGTCATCCAAGGGACTCTTTCTCAGCGGTGGGCGCTAGTGAGTTGTCCTAAGCCACTACGCCTACATAACGCACAGGTGCTTCCGTCATCCAGGTGGCAGTTCTAGGCAATTGTCCCCGGCAAGATCACTGGCTTCATCCCGGCCTTGTCCCCCGTACCCCAACACCTACCCTAGTCACGGACAAGATCCCCTGTGCCGAAAACGAAACAATAATAAAAAAACAACAGACTTCTTTCCTTACTCTCGTCGCTGACAGAAATAAATTTCTGTGACGGACTCTGACCGCCGGGAGCTTTCCCCAGCAATTCGGTGGACAATTGATTTTTATTTTTTCTATTAAATTTTTACAAATGTTTTTCTAAATTGATTTTTTTTGTAAAGCAATCACTATATGACATAATATGTAGCCCTAATTAACAAATAAGCCAAAGCGAATTTCTGCTTAAATAAACAATAATTAAAATAATACCACTACTTAATTTATTTTATATTAAAAATATATACATTTTGTTGTTTCTTTCTCTGTGTACAGCTTTTGTGATTGCTGCTGCTTTTTTACAAACCAGTGACAAATATCCAGCAGTAGGTGACAAATTTATTGTAGCATTATTAATACCAATTATTTCCACTTGAATGTATTTTTTGTTGTGTACCCCCCCCCCCCCCTCTCCCTCTGGACTTCCTCGTGCTATCCGCACCATCCTGCCTTCTCATCCTCCTCAATCGTTAACATTGTCGTAATAATTATTGTCAACATCATCATCATCGCTCGCCTTTGTTATTGTAGTTGTTATGGCCATTTGTTATGAAAAGTCATCTGTTGTGGATCATGTTGCAAATTAAACGGTTATTTTTCGTTGTCTGTCACACAACAACGCAACAACAACAAGAAAGTGGCCGCTCGAAAAAGACAAAGCGTATTAAATTTTGTTAACAATAGTAATTTTTATGTGGATGAATAAAGTGTTCATCACTTGCCTGGATAAAATGGTCAAATGGATGGCTGAAGAGTATTTATGATTAAATAACATATTAATTACAAAACTGAAAAACAAAATTAAAAACAAGAAAATCGTAGGAGAGACACAATGGCATTTTAATCATTCATTGATACCTTTTCAGCAAGAGAGAGAGAGAGAGAGTGGTCGTTACAGAAATTAATTAAAATAACAAATTTTATTTAAATAAAAGGACCAGCATACACACTGGCAGGACATCAAGTGTTAATGAGGTAGTCATTGGTAGTAGTAGAGGCATAATGGAAAAAGTCAATTGTATTGGATGTTCAATATATGACGAAAAATGGTATTTGTAAACATATTAAAAAATAATACACTTTAATTGCTAGTCCTTGAGCAACCAATGCGCCAATCAAACAAAATATAAAAATGTTTCGAAATAAAAAAACATGTTTTTGGAAAACACATAAAATTAGTGTTCGTAAAAAATAATATCTTTTAAAAATACTCGCTTATGTAAGGCCCTTCAAGATACATTTTGAAAACTACAATTCTTGTTTCTGTTCCTTAAACAAATATATTTAAAAAGTCCATACGAATGTAGAGTCCTAAACATATATTTTCCAATCATCGTCTATTGGCTGTCCTTTCGAAGGATTTCAAAAAAAGGACCTTTGTGGACCTTATGTATTGAATTTCACAAAATATTAAAAAATAGGTTTTAATATTTTTCAGTAACAATATTAAACCAGTAAGGAATGTTCAAAAGTCGGACGGGGCCGTACATGTCTTGCATGTACCCAAAGTGAAGGGTATCATATAGTCACCCTTCACCACTTTGGGTACATGCAAGACATGTTAATATCTACAATATCCTGTAGATAGAACGATCATAGAATCTTTGGAGGACTATATTTATCTAGATAGCACATTTAATTTTCCGGCGAAATTAAATCTGCTATCTCGATAAATATTTGAACCAATTGAACCAAACCCATAAACATACCATTCTGAAATCAATGAAAAATTACACGTCAAACGGATAGACTTGGATTCTTTGGTGTATTATTTGTATGAAATCCAGTCAAATTATGTATGGGAGCTATATTTAAACACATGGACCTAATAGAGTAACCGTTGCATACAGCATTTGTTTTTTTAGTCACTATATTCAATTTAATACCCTCTGCCAAATTTCGTATAACCACCATTTACATAAAATCGAACGAAAATATATATAAGATCTATATCAACATCTGAACCGATTTCAACAAACCTTATCACACATAATTTTTTTCTTTTCTTAATGGCTTTCTAATATTGAAAGTCATGTTTACGTTTGGCATTCTTACAAAATTATTTCGGCTATGAACCTTTACTGGCACAAGGTCAGCAGTTAAAGTCGGAAAGGACTTATCGGAGCGCTTCGATACGAACGAGGATTCAGACATGGTGATAGTCATGTGATCTTTTTAACATCCTGCTGGAAAAGGTCATACGAGAGGCAAATCTCAAAAAATAGCACTCTGTACACCAAACAACACATGTTACTCGCCAACGCCGATGACATCGATATAATGGTTCGAACATTGCGAGCGGTGACAGCCACCTTTGAATAAATTGAGAAGGAGTCTGCCAAAGTGGGTCTGGCAGTAAAGGGCGAGAAGACCAAGCTGATGGTATCAACGCGCAAGACGGCCAGTAGACTCGGACCAACTGTGGATCTTAAGAACTAAAGCTTCGAGGTAGTTAAAGATTTTATATACCTTGTTAACGCCATAAATAAAACGAATGGCATCAGCTTTGAAATTCGGAAAAGAATAGTGTTGTCCAACAGACGCTACATGATCTAAGTAAGCAGTTTAGACACAAGGACACCTCCCGCCAGACTAAACTCACACTTTACAAGATGGATCTAAAGCATAGGTACTTGTGCAAGCAGATGAGGCAGCTCATGGGGTGTTTGAAAGAAAAAAATTCCGAAAGATCTACGGGCCGATCGGACATTGACATAGTCAGTCGTATTGAGCTGCAGCGACTGTGGTGGGCACGCTGATAACAAATAAATATTTATTTTAAGGGGACCCACCTCCCCATTCTCGGTGTCAAAAATTTTTTTGATTTAATTCTAATCAACTCTATTTATAGAATGTCTCTTGAAAATTTCAAGTGAAAATCTCAACAACTCTTGAAGACATAGCCGATTTATTGTGCTAGCAACAAATGACGGCAAGAGGGCTTCTCAAACTTTAAACGCATTTTTCTCGAAACAGTTTTTTTTACGAATGGCGGGCACGATAACTCAAAAACTAATAATCCAATCCAAATTTTGCCACGTTTCTCTAGGAGTGTATAGCTTTCGTATGAACTAGGATAAAGTCAAACGGTGAAGAGCTTCCTTATTTTTTAACATAGTTTGTGGTCAAAAATAATCGAATTTCCTAAAAAAAAATCAAAGGTCCGCCATTTTTTTTCATTTTTGAACGAAGTCAATAATCCTAGTTTATACGAGAGCTAGTCATGTACTCTTTCTAACACCGTTGGAATTTCCGAATTCCGATGTTTCCGTGATGAGTTATCATGCCCGCCATGAGAAATAAGGATTTTTTTTAATCACCAAAAACAACAACAACCAAATTTTGCAAATAATTTTTCTTATTTTTTAAATCTTCAATTATGTATGTGTATAGTTACAAACCATAACATGCACTGGTATTCATTTACCAGTCCAATGGGGGAGGTCCCCTTAAAGTTCACGACTACAATTGTCATAAGTACATATTTTAAAAAGTTCTAAGAAAATGCTTTAAAAATATCATTAAAAAATCACTCTTTGAAAAATTATTCACTGAAAGAATATATTTTTTTAATCCTCGCTTATTGATTATTAAAGGCGTTCGAAGTAATATTTTAAAATAATACACGCATACTAAATAACCTTCAAAAAAATATTTTTAAATAATACACGCATATTATAGGACCTACAAAAAACATTTTTAAATAATTATAATTATTTATAGCTCGCCTTAGATGGTCGTTGAAAATATATGCATAAAAAAATGCACGTCATTGAATGGTCCTTGAAAAAATATTTTTAAATACTTATAATTATATATAGCACGCCTTGGATGGTCCGTGAAAAAATATGCATTAAAAAATGCACGCTTACGAATGGTCATTGAAAAAATATTCTTTAAAAATACTCGCTTGCCAAAGGGTCTTGCAAAAATAATTTAAAAGAAATCCACGCATATTAAAAGACCTTGAAAAAATAATTTAAAAAAATCTACGCTAACCAAAAATAACCACAGACCATTGAAATATATTTAAAAAAATCCATGACCTTCATAAATATTCTTTGAAAAAGCCCCGCCTATGACTGACTCTTGAAAAAAATCCGCGCCTGTGTATAACAATTTAGAAAAAGCTTTTAAAAAATCCACACCTGTGGATAGCCTTTAAAAATTCACGGATGTGCGTGAGCTTTGAAAGAACTAAATTAAAATTCATCTCAGTGGATGACCTTCGAAA
This sequence comes from Musca vetustissima, assembly GCF_032173495.1. Classification (NCBI taxonomy): domain Eukaryota; kingdom Metazoa; phylum Arthropoda; class Insecta; order Diptera; family Muscidae; genus Musca; species Musca vetustissima. The sequence continues at coordinate 31,024 of NW_026882764.1, read as the reverse complement.
ACATATTAAAAAATCCGCGTTTTTTTATGATAAATATATTTAAATGCTACGCCTTAATATATATTAAAACAATACACACTTAATTATTATTTTCTTGCAATTCGCACAATAAATATGGTCAATAATATTCATAAAAAACGTTTACTCATAATCCAACATACTAAATTAAACAAGTCTTTCCGTACCAAAAAAAATCCCACTATTTTTCATTTCTAATTTTATTATTATCCCTCAGCCGCAAAAAAAAAACAAGGTCACTGCCGTTTTGAAGTTTATTTTGGTTTGGTTGTTTGTTTGTGTGTTTCAAATGAGTAGATTTAAAAATTCACATAAAGAATCCCTTAATTTAGTCCTACGCTCTTTCATCGACTAATCCACAACGAATATATGGCACATATGTTTCTTTCCAAAGGCAGTTAGTAACCCATTTATGTTTTAGAATGGTTTTTTATTTGCATATATTTTTTTATTTATTTTGCGGAATTTACAGTGGATCGTGGTTATAAAATATTACACAGGAATTACATGTGAGTTGCCTGAATTTTCCTTATGATATAAAAAGTGGGAATCATAATTCTATACATTTATTTATTTTTTTTTAGTTCCACTATCCCAACATTATGCAAATGAATTTTGAAAATAATCACACAAACAAATTTTATAAGCAACGCCGAACATTGATACTTTAAACCTTATTTCCTAAAACAGATATTATAAAATAACCCCTTTTTTGGCTTTCAACACAAAATCCTACACAAATGTCTGCCAGCCTCATAACCTCAAACCCCAACACACACACATATATACATTGAAATACATTCAAGGTTATTTAGGGTTTTTTTAGTGTTGCTAACAAGATTATTGTGGCGTACATTTTCACAGATGTTGCACAAAATATAAGGCCGTGACAAATATAGAAGACCACAAACGTACATACACTCACACACACACACAAACGAAATGTCATTTTAATACCAGTTTGTTTTATTTGCCCACTTTCAAATAAATAAATGTGAACGAGACAGCGCCAGGCCAGTCAAGCTCAATAAGAAGGAAAAAACAAAACAAAACGCCACACAAACAAAAATGTCATGGCAAAAACGACCGATTTGGAAAAAAAAAGAAATAAAATATTGCAGGAATTGTCACAAAAAAATAAATATTAAATAAAAATGTTGTAAGTATTGACAGATTAATAAATAAAAATACAAAATCGCTAAATCCCAACAATATTGTGGAGAACATTATTTGCTTTAATATTATTTTTATTTTAATAAATTAATATTATTGCGGATAAGGGTTTATGTTGCGGCAATGATGATTTAAAAAAAAGCAATGATGACCCACTTTTTATTAAAATATATTAAACAAATTATGATAAATAAATCCCACAAAATAATAAGAAAATTTGTAAACTTTAAAGGTATGAATTGTAGAGGCGAGTTTTACTTATTTTCAACATCCAGAAAATGGGAAAACTCCAACAAAAATCATCTCAAATATTTGGAGGAACAATGCGAAAATATTAATTTTCAAATATACCCAGCTGGTTACTTGTTAAATCACAAAAATAAATTTTTCATATGAACATTTAAAACTGCACCCACACACACTCACAATATTCCTTGGTGCAGAGGATGTCAGAGAAATAGGATGAATGGGATTCAGCCTCAAAGTGGCAATAAAAGGAAATCAACCTAAAAACAAACCTACTAGTCAGCTAATAGTTGTAACAAAAAAACCTTCAAAACTTTATGTGACCCATTGTGCAATTTCAAATCTCTGACATCCAGTCACACTTCCGCCTGGTTGCTAAAAAAACACACACAGACATGGATACATCTGTTTTATCCCAGTAGAAAATACTCGTATCCCAGTAGAAAATACTCGTACACGAAATTTATGGAATTGTCATTAATGACAAAACACACGATATGTCTCCGAAAATGTCGTTCTTCTCGAAATATGAAAACAAAACAAAAATGGTCTGAATCGGGCGTGACAGAAGAAATTAGAAATTTCTTTCTGGGAAAATATCTGTGGCTCCACCGTCGGAAAATTCAGCCTTCACGAAGAAACATCCGACAACGGCATGAGGTTTGTTGATTCAAGCATCTCGATATACACAAGGTCACCTGGATTTCTCCTGATCAAACACCGAGAAATCAAATTAATCATGTTTTGATAGACGGACGTTGTATTAGACGTTCGATTGATCCGAGGAACGAACATAGATTTGGAACACTATCTTGTAGCAGCCAAGGTTCGAACTCGTCATAATGTTGCAAAACACCAAACCTGAGGTTTTGGGGCAGACTGTAGAGATTAAGATGGAAACCTGATAACAGATACAGACAGCGTGTTGAGGATCTGAAAGGAGCATTTTGAAAAGCCTCTGGTATCAAATAGTGGCGGTGAAGAAGATACGCCAGAACCAATAAGAGATGATGGTATAGAGTGTATACCACCTAGCCTAGATGTGGTCAGAAAATCAATTAATCGGCTCAAGAACAATAAAGCAGCAGGAGCCCAGCCGAACTATTCAAGACTGGTGGTCAAATGCTGGTCAGGAGCATGCACCAGCTGATTAGTACAATTTGGCTAGAAGAATGCATGCCCAATGATTGGATCCTCAACATCCTGTGTCCCGTGTCCAAGACAGGGAAACAAGTGTGCCTACTATACAGGAATTAGTCACCTTCCCATCGCAAATAAATTTCTGGCCAGCTGTGTGAACGACAGAAGCCAATGGTCAATGACATTATTGGACCATACCAATGTGGCTTCAGACCTGGCAAATCCACCATTGGCCACATTTTTACTCTGCGCCAAATCCTGGAAAAGACACACGACAGCCCTATCCGTTCAAGGACGTATAAAGCCATGTCTTCGTTTGGCATTCCTGCAAAATTAATTCGGCTATACAGAATAACTTTAACTGGCACAAGATCAGCAGTTAAAGTCGGAATGGACATATCGGAGACCTTCAATACCGAACGAGGATTCAGACAATATGACAGATTGTCGTGTGATCTTTTTAACATCCTGCTGGAAAAGGTCATACGAGGCGCAAAGGTGAACAGAGATGGCACTCGGTACACCAAACAACTCATTTTACTAGCCTACGCCTATGACATCGATATAATGGCTCGAACATTGCGAGCGGTAACAGCAACCTTTAAACAAATTGAAAATGAGCCTGCCAAAGTGGGTCTGGCAGTAAACGGCGAGAAGACCAAGCTGATGGTATCAACGCGCAAGACATTCAGTAGACTCGGACCAACTGCGGAACTTGAGAACTACAGCTTCGATGTAAGATTTTATATACCTTGGTACCGCCATAAATAAAACGGATGACATCAGTTTTGAAATTCGGAGAAGGATTGTGATGGCCAACATATGCTACTGTGGTCTAAGTAAGCAGTTTAGAAACAAGGCGACCTTCCGCCAGACCAAACTCACACGTTACAAGACGCTGATAATACCCGTGCTGTTATATGGATCTGAAGCATGGGTACTTGCGCAAGCAGATGAGGTAGCTCTTGGAATTTTTGACAGAAAAATTCTTCGGAAGATCTACGGTCCGATCTGCGTTGACGGTGAATATCGTCGTCGTATGAACCACGAGCTCTACAATTTATACGCGGTCATCGACATAGTCAGTTGTATTGAGCTCCAGCTACTACGATGGCTAGGCCATGTTGTGTGAATGATTGAGAATGCCCCAGCTCAAAAGACATTTAAAAGCGAGCCTATTGATGCATCCCGTAGAAGGGGAAGGCCACGAATCAGAAAGACCAAGTAGAAAACAACATCTTGGAACGTGGTCTTTCAAATTGGAAAAGATGCGCACAAGATCGACGCGCTTGGTAATTTTTTTTTAAGCTCGGCTTATGTAAGAACCTTTCTGTAACAAGCCAGCTAAGTAAGTAAGTAAGGCGTGTTTTTTTAAATTAATTTTTCTCGACTTATAGAAGGCGTAGATTTTTTAAATAATTTTTTCTCGACTCTATATAAGGCGTAGATTTTTTAAATAATTTTTTCTCGACTCTATATAAGGCGTAGATTTTTTAAATAATTTTTTCTCGACTCTATATAAGGCGTAGATTTTTTAAATAATTTTTTCTCGACTCTATATAAGGCGTAGATTTTTTAAATCATTTTTTCTCGACTCTATATAAGGCGTAGATTTTTTAAATAATTTTTTCTCGACTCTATATAAGGCGTAGATTTTTTAAATCATTTTTTCTCGACTCTATATAAGGCGTAGATTTTTTAAATCATTTTTTCTCGACTCTATATAAGGCGTAGATTTTTTAAATCATTTTTTCTCGACTCTATATAAGGCGTAGATTTTTTAAATCATTTTTTCTCGACTCTATATAAGGCGTAGATTTTTTAAATCATTTTTTCTCGACTCTATATAAGGCGTAGATTTTTTAAATCATTTTTTCTCGACTCTATATAAGGCGTAGAATTTTTAAATAATATTTTGACGACTCTATACTATATAAAATATTTTAATATTTTATATAGTATATTTCATGTATATTTTACATTTATTTAAATATTGTATTTATATTATTGTAGCCCTACCCTGCAAAAATCACATTTATTCCAAATCTGTGTTCACATCAAAAAAGATCTCATTTGGGTTATATCTTTAATTTATAATCTACCATAAATTGTGATAAATCATATGTCTTGCTTTTGATTTATGATACATTATTTATGTTTGATGACAAATTCATATGGCTAAAGCTCTCCTGTCTTATGTTTGACAGAATATTTATTTATCATCTCATAATTCCAGAAACGTAGGATATTTTTGTGAAAGCAATTGTGTATTTTCTCAATATCATGGGACGGATGGGGTATGCCTCTAAAGGGAACGCTTACTTGGATGTCCCCGAAAGTGATAACAATGGCATGAAGGAGTCACAATCACTAAAAATTAGATTACTTCGAAAATGACTTTTCAAAATTAGTTGCCGATGGGGTGAACTACGTGAGGGACAGAGAAAATGAAATAAATTCCGAAATTTATTTTAGTTTATTTATCTGGCATTTATTTTTATATACCAAAATAGTCCAAAGAGAGAGACTTTTCAAAAATCCCTTTTTGAAATATAAATATTTTTCTCAAATGCGAGACATAAAAACTAATATAGAGGTGACATCATTAATTTCTTTATCAAAAGTCATCAATAAATTAAATTTCCAAACCAAAATGTCTTCAACAAAAATTTTAATTTTATTGTTAATAATAAAAAAAGAAATAAAATGTCATTGAAAACAACTATCAGTGGAATAACTCAAAAAATATATATAATCATTGTTCCACTATGTTACACTATCACAACATATCTATGTTAAACGGGCTGTATTTATGTACGTGTGTATGTACCGACATGCATAAATCCATGAAAACTAATAAATCTAACATAAAACATAAACAAGCCATGGCGATGTAAAATTTTTTTGACTTCTATGGCTTTTGTTTTTATTACCGCTTGCGATGGCCTAAATAGGTAACACAAAAGCCAAAACCAACAATAACAACAACAAATTGAATCTAACAACAAAATCTAACCCACCGGCAAACTAAGAGTTGTGTGTATACATGTGTATGTGTTCCGTATATCCTTCTACGAACTTTCAACATCGACATCCAACAAACAGCCCTGACATCATAAAAGATTGCCGTGACAGCTCAGGGAATTATTACCCGTTTTACATCTATACAATGCAAGCAGGCCGGGGAAGGGCAGGCAAAGGGCCCAGGCAGCCAAAACCACCATAGAGCATCGCATCGCGCCAGAGTGCAGATTTAGTTATCTGAGCGCTCGTCTGGTTTGAAATAACAAATTTTCGCTGTATTCGAATAACTAACACAAAAATCGAAAAAAAACACGAGAATTAACACTAGTAGATGGTAGCTGATAGCATGACATGAAATAAAGATGGAACACAAACACTCACACACAGACACACTTTCCTAAAACAGCTTGTTCCACGTTGCTGATAACCCAGTGAAAATGGTAACTATGGGATTAGGTTTTCATTTTTGTAACAGCACACAGTTGAGTAAATTTAATTGGGCAGATTTAAGACAAGTGAACAAAAATTACAATGGTTTAGTTGTTATTTTATGTATGTAGCGTATGGTTTATTTTGGAGATTAAAACAATAGAGGAGGAAATTTGGAACACTTTTTGATTTAGATTGTTTTAATAATGTTTTTCTCGTCTCTATATAAAGCGTGGATTTTTTAAATAATTTCTTCTCTACCCTATATAAGGTGTGGATTTTTTTAATTACTATACCCTTCACCACACTGTGTTACAGGGTATCATGTCTTTGTGCATATGTTTGTAACAGGCAAAAGGAAACGATATAGACACATGGTTCCTTTTGAGAATATGCATAGAATCACTTTTTAAATGATTTATGCATGTCCGACCGTCTGTTGATGTTATATTGTAAACAAAGTACAGGTTGCATTTATAATCCAATTTGGATGAAATATGGTACAGCTAATTTATTTGGCCCAAGGACGTACCCTATTGAAATTGGAAGAAATCGGTTCAGATTTAGATATAGCTTCCATATATATTTTCGTCCGATTTAAGGTAAATGGTGCACCGAAGTCCCTATAAATCTCCCGATTTGCACGAAATTTGGCACAGCGTACTGAATTCAGTCAAGACTGATGTGTGCAAAGTTTCGTAGAAATCTGTTCAGATTTAGATATAGCTTCCATATATATTTTCGTCCAATTTATGGTAAATTATGCACCAAAGTCCCTATATATATTTCGATTTGCACGAAATTTGGCACAGCGTACTGAAGTCTACCTAGACTGATGTGTGCAAAGTTTCGTAAAAATCGGTTCAGATTCATATATAGCTCCCATATATATCATCGTCCGATTTAATGTAAATGGTGCACCAAAGACCCTATATATTTTTCGATTTGCACGAAATTTGGCATAGTGTACTGATATAAGACTAGAATGATGTGTGTTAAGTTTTGTAAAAATCGGTCCAGATTTAGATATAGCTCCCATATATATTTTCGTCCGATTTAATGTAAATGGTGCACCAAAGTCCCTATATATCTTTCAATTTGCACGAAATTTGGCATAATGTACTGACTTAGGTCTAGGTGAGAAAATCGGTTCAGATTCAGATATAGCTCCCATATATATTTTCCTCCGATTTAACCAAATTAAACCTAGAATAACCTTAGATATAGCTCCCAAACATAATTGTGCTCGATTTCATACAAATGGTACACCAAAGAACCCAAGTCCGTTCGATTAACATGCAATTTCTCAAAGATTTCAGAATATGCATAAATTAGTTCGAATATCTATATGGTCCACACATTTAATTCGTAATTTCTTCAGGATCTTGTATTTACCCAAAGTGGTGAAGGATATCATATAGTCGGCCCCGTCCGACTTTACTGCTTTCCTTACTGATTTTTCCTTTACTCTATATAAGGCGTGGATTTTTTAAAGAATTTTTTTCTCCACTCTATATAAGGCGTGGATTTTTTAAAGAATTTTTTTCTCCACTCTATATAAGGCGTGGATTTTTTAAAGAATTTTTTTCTCCACTCTATATAAGGCGTGGATTTTTTAAAGAATTTTTTTCTCCACTCTATATAAGGCGTGGATTTTTTAAAGAATTTTTTTCTCCACTCTATATAAGGCGTGGATTTTTTAAAGAATTTTTTTCTCCATATAAGGCTCTATATATAAGGCGTGGATTTTTTAAAGATTTTTTTTCTCCACTCTATATAAGGCGTGGATTTTTTAAAGAATTTTTTTCTCCAATCTATATAAGGCGTGGATTTTTTAAAGAATTTTTTTCTCCACTCTATATAATATAAGGCGTGGATTTTTTAAAGAATTTTTTTCTCCACTCTATATAAGGCGTGGATTTTTTAAAGAATTTTTTTCTCCACTCTATATAAGGCGTGGATTTTTTAAAGAATTTTTTTCTCCACTCTATATAAGGCGTGGATTTTTTAAAGAATTTTTTTCTCCACTCTATATAAGGCGTGGATTTTTTAAAGAATTTTTTTCTCCACTCTATATAAGGCGTGGATTTTTTAAAGAATTTTTTTCTCCACTCTATATAAGGCGTGGATTTTTTAAAGAATTTTTTTCTCCACTCTATATAAGGCGTGGATTTTTTAAAGAATTTTTTTCTCCACTCTATATAAGGCGTGGATTTTTTAAAGAATTTTTTTCTCCACTCTATATAAGGCGTGGATTTTTTAAAGAATTTTTTTCTCCACTCTATATAAGGCGTGGATTTTTTAAAGAATTTTTTTCTCCACTCTATATAAGGCGTGGATTTTTTAAAGAATTTTTTTCTCCACTCTATATAAGGCGTGGATTTTTTAAAGAATTTTTTTCTCCACTCTATATAAGGCGTGGATTTTTTAAAGAATTTTTTTCTCCACTCTATATAAGGCGTGGATTTTTTAAAGAATTTTTTTCTCCACTCTATATAAGGCGTGGATTTTTTAAAGAATTTTTTTCTCCACTCTATATAAGGCGTGGATTTTTTAAAGAATTTTTTTCTCCACTCTATATAAGGCGTGGATTTTTTAAAGAATTTTTTTCTCCACTCTATATAAGGCGTGGAGTTTTTAAAGAATTTTTTTCTCCACTCTATATAAGGCGTGGAGTTTTTAAAGAATTTTTTTCTCCACTCTATATAAGGCGTGGATTTTTTAAAGAACTTTTCTCGACTTTATTTCACATTTTAAGACAAAAGAGAACAAATCTTTATCCCCAAATAACATGAGAGTTAAATGTCATTTATTATTAACCCTTGCCGCATACCACCCCCTACCCCGCCCAAATGGTCCATATTAAATTAATAATACACATAGCACCCAAAGAGCAATCCGGGAAATAAATCAAGTTGTGAAACCCTTTTTTTGTGTGTGGGTCACTATGCTGCAGCAGCAGCTAGTAGTAATGTTACTGTCACATTTCTTCTACTCTACTATGCATGGTTACTGTCTTCATCCTGTCATCATCCTTGCCGTTGCTGGTGTTTTGAACAAAAATACACGATTGTAATTTGAAATTGAAACGACCCAAAACATTTGTCTTAATGTGTCATGTAGAACTGTCAGGTTTTTTTTCTTTTTACACACATTGTTAAACAAAACTGTGAATTTTTCAACAGAGTGGTAGGGGATGGGCTGTTCACAACAGTAACCTTGGAGATTTTTCTTTTAGGGAGTAGAAAAAAAAACAACATATCTAAAAAAATTAAATATTTGTCCCTCAGAAATTAAAAAAGTCAAAAAGGCGGAACAGGAAAATAAAAGGACATAGGAAAAAGCTAGGAATGAAGGTGTCTTCTCTTTAGTACTACACAAATGCGATCTTTAGGCACTTTGAAGGCAATTTTTGTGAGCTTATTTCTTGATTGAGGGCAATTTATAAAAAAATAGTAGTTCTCAAGCCAGTATTTCCATTTTTACATTCTTTCATACATTGACAGTCTTTCCAAATATTTTTCATACGACAAATATTTAATTGAAAAATAAGTTGTCATGAAATGATAACATTTCTATATTCCATGGTATGTAAGTGTGTATGTTTTGATAAGGGACAAGGAAAAAAACAGGCATAAATTGAAGGGTTTCCTATCTCGCACACATTCGAAACCAAATGGAAACAGAAATGTGTCCAAGCATTCGAAAAATTGAACAAAAGATGATGATATGTAAACGTTTATATAGCTGTCACAAACAACTCATAACAAACAGACACAATGACGGACTGACATCAGAGAATTGTTTGTTATGGGCTTGTGGTGACAGGATGCCTCTATAGCTTTCAATGTATGGGTATCCTGTTGCTATTTGTAAACGGAAAATGACTGAGAGTAACCGGACACTTTTTGTGTGAGTATTTCAAAAGGCTACACACACAACAACAACAAATACAAAATTTGTAAACGTCACAAATGACAAGTGTGTCCATTAAATGATAACACGAAACGTTAATTTGTATAAATGATAAAATATTTCTTTTGAAGGCACGTGGATTTTTTCATAATATTTTTTGAAGGCCATCTAAAGGCGTCGATTTTTAAAGGGATATTTTTTGAAGCCCAATATAAGGCGTGGATTTTTAAATAGATTTTTAACAGAATATTTTTTCAAGACCATTATAAGTCGGGGATTTTTAGAGAATATTTTTTCAAGCCCATTCTAAGCCTTAGGCGTGGATTTGTATATAATATTTTTTCAAGCCCATTCTAAGCCTTAGGCGTGTTTTTTTTAAAGAATATTTTTTTCAAGCCCATTCTAAGCCTTAGGCGTGGATTTTTAAATAATATTTTTTCGAAGACTAAGCCAGAGGCGTGGATTTTTAAATAATATTTTTTCAAGTGGAAAACCAGAGGCGTGGATTTTTTAATAATATTTTATTCAAGTCCATTCTAAGCCTTAGGCGTGGATTTTTAAAAGAATATTTTTTCAAGCCCATTCTAAGCTTTAGGCGTGGATTTTTAAAAGAGGCGTGGATTTTTAAAAGAATATTTTTTCAAGCCCATTCTAAGCCTTAGGCGTGGATTTTTAAAAGAATATTTTTTCAAGCCCATTCTAAGCCTTAGGCGTGGATTTTTAAAAGAATATTTTTTCAAGCCCATTCTAAGCCTTAGGCGTGGATTTTTAAAAGAATATTTTTTCAAGCCCATTCTAAGCCTTAGGCGTGGATTTTTAAAAGAATATTTTTTCAAGCCCATTCTAAGCCTTAGGCGTGGATTTTTAAAGAATATTTTTTCAAGCCCATGCTAAGCCTTAGGCGTGCATTTTTAAATAAATTTTTTTAAAGTCTATTTGAAGCCTTAGGCGTGGATTTTTAAATAATTTTTTTCAAGCCCTTTTTAAGCCTTAGGCGTGGAATTTTAAATAATATTTTTTCAAGCCCATTCTAAGCCTTAGGCGTGGATTTTTAAAAAATATTTTTTTTCAATAGACCAGCTGAGCCTTAGGCGTGGATTTTTAAAAGAATATTTTTCCAAAGTATCAGCAGAGCCTTAGGCGTGGATTTTTAAAAGAATATTTTTTAAGTCCATTCTAAGCCTTAGGCGTGGATTTTTCAATCATATTTTTGAAGTCCATTCTAAGCCTTATATTTTTAAAGAATATTTTTTCAAGCCCATTTTTTTAAATAAATTTTTTTTAAGTCAAGCCCATTCTAAGCCTTAGGCGTGGATTTTTAAATAATATTTTTTCAAGCCCATTCTAAGTCGTAGGCGCGGATTTTTAATTATATTTTTTCAAGCTCTAAGAGTTAGGTGTAGATTTGTAGATAATATTTGTTCAAGAAAATTTGTTATTGAAAATATTGACTTATATTCCTTTGCATTTTACTTATAGTCAAATATCACACATATAAAATAGAATATTGAGTAAGCTATCTTTCATGAAAAAGAAAATGCTGGAAAAGCAAAAAAATGTTTTATGAAAAAAATTCCTTTTCAAACAGTTGGTAGGATGACCTTGATAAGGACACCTATAGTGATTTATGAACTAAATGTTGGAATACACACACATTTATAATTAACATTAAATACATAATAAATATATAATGAGAAGGAAAAAAAGGCACACGAGAATGCGTGTTTGAAAAAGGTTTCCCTACCGGAGGGAGGTATGCAATTAAGAATGGAGGCTGCAAAAAATCTTCAATTTTTGTCCTTTATCAATTATTGCCATAAAAAAGAAAAAAAAATTCTTGTTCCCAAGGTGTTTTCCAAGAAATTATGTGCCATAGCAAAAAAGGTCCTAGGAATACCTAAACATTTTTCCATGTAATTATATTGGGAAGCAAAGAAAAATTTTCAATAATTTTTGTGTATATTTTAATTTATTTGCATTTATCTTAAGGTTTACTTTATCTTATTTTCTATTTGTAACATCTGTTAAATCGGCAAAAAACAGGAAGCCATAATGTTGTTTTGGGGAAAAAACTATCTCACAAAATTATTATTTGATGTGGTGCCACACCATTGCGGAAGGTGTTATTGTAAAAATTTAAATCACTTGGGTATTGCAATGCATAAAACAAAAATCTAGGAAATAAGAAACAGTCAAGACATCCGTTATAAAAAAAATATTTTTGTTATTTATTTTTTTCTATGGCTTTTTGGTTATTTTTCTGCGAAGAAAATCCTTCTAACAAATCACAATCTCGTGGGAAATTTATAAAAAAAAAATATTTGGAAAAGGTAGTTGGAAAAGGTTGACAAGCGTTCAAATGCTGTTTATGCGAGCGCAATGGGACCACGCTTGTAATGTAAAACAAATCAGAACTGAAAAAATATTATTTTTAAAATTTTGAGGACTAATTTGTGAAATTAAATTAAGGAAAAAATATATATATTTTGGAAAATAAAAAAAAATATTTTTTGAAATATTTCCAGAACTCACACAGAGCTATTCGGAGAGGATTTTTTAATGACAATTTTCAAGAACATCCTAAGTCTGAGAGACTTCTAAGCCTTAGGGGTGGATTTTTAAATAAAACGTTTGAGTGCCCATTCTAAGCCTTAGGCGTGGATTTAAATATAATTTTATTTGAAGCCCTTTAATAACAATAAGGCGTGTACTTTTACTCTAATTTCATTAGAAGGCCTTACTGGCGTGAATTTTTCAATAAATACTTTACTAGGCCTTCCTGACCATTAAGCGAAGATTTTTTTATAATTTTTTTTTTTAATAATTATTTTTGAAGGCCTTCCCTGCCCAAAGGCGTGGATTTTAAAACAAATTTATTTGAAGCCCTTCCTGACTATAAGGAGAGAATTTCTAAAATAATTTTAGTTCAGGGTCTTCCTGGCCATTAAATGTGGACATTTTAATAATCATTTTTCAAAGTATTTCTGAACATTAGGCGTGGATTTTAAAAATAATATTTTTCAGAGCCTTACTGACCTTTATGCTTGGATTTTTAAGAGAATATTTTTCGGAGCCTTACTGACCATTGGGCGAGGATTTTTAATACAATATTTTGTCAGAGCCTTACTGACCTTTGTGCGTGGATTTTGAAAAGAATATTTTTCAGAGCCTTACTGACCATTGGGCGAGGATTTTTAATACAATATTTTTTTCAGAGCCTTACTGACCTTTGTGCGCGGATTTTGAAAAGAATATATTTCAGAGCCTTACTGTCCATTGGGCGTGGATTTTTTAAAGAATATTTTTGAAGGCCTTCCTCACCATTAGGCGTAGATTTTTTAAGGCCTTCCTCACCATAAGGCGTAGATTTTTAAAGGATATTTTTAAAGGCCTTCCTCACCATTAGGCGTGGATTTTTTTAAAGAATTTTTCTGAAGGCCTTCCTTACAACTAGGAGTGGATTTTTCAAAGAATTTTCCTGAAGGCCTTCCTTACCACTAGGCGTGGATTTTTCAAAGATTTTTTTCTGAAGGCCTTCCTTACCACTAGGCGAGATTTTTCAAAGAATATTTTTGAAGGCCTTCCCCATTATTAGGCGTGTATTTTTTTAAAGAATATTTTTGAAGGCCTGCCTCACCATAAGGCGTAGATTTTTTAAAGAATATTTTTGAAGGCCTGCCTCACCATAAGGCGTAGATTTTTTAAAGAATATTTTTGAAGGCCTGCCTCACCATAAGGCGTAGATTTTTTAAAGATTATTTTCAAAGGCCTGGCTCACCATAAGGCGTAGATTTTTTAAAGAATATTTTTGAAGGCCTGCCTCACCATAAGGCGTAGATTTTTTAAAGAATATTTTTGAAGGCCTGCCTCACCATAAGGCGTAGATTTTTTAAAGAATATTTTTGAATGCCTGCCTCACCAGTCTGAGGCTAGAATTTTTAATAATTAATTTTCAAGGCCTTTCTGACCATAAGGCGTGGATTTTTCAATAATTATTTTTGAAAGACCTCCTCACGATTTGGCGTGCATTTTTAATAGTAGTTTTTGGAGGCCTTCCTCACCCTTAGGTGAGGATTTTTATTACTATTTAGAGCTTTTTATTAATGTTAGAGTCCACCATAAGTTTTTTTTTTTCGTTTATATCCGTACATTAGTGGGTTGGCATTAACAAAAAAAGTATTTTCAACATTAAGAAGTCTTCCACATATATTTTCCCTAATTTATTGAATTGTGTTTTGTTGCTCTTTCCGCCAACGGCATTATATGGCCTTTTACATTAATTTTGTAAAAATTATCCCTTGACTTGTATGCGGGGTTTTTCGGTTTCCTTAGGGACAAATTAATAAAGAACAAAACTTTTTACTTTTCTACTTCAACAAAGCCCGTGGGCATTTGATATTCCGAAAAAAAAATAAAACCATCGAAATGAACAACAAGTCCGAATCTATGGTGGGTGGTTAAACCACGGGATTGTATATTCCATTAAAATTATTAAAATTAACTAAACTTTTTTGTTGCTTTGTTTTGTGCCAAAATAGACTTGGCAATAATCAGAACTCTAAAATGTTATTACCCACGCAGCACTCTCTAACACACAGCCACACAAAAGTCTATAACAAAGTTAAATCTGTATTATTAACACAATTAGAATGGAAAATATCCAAGTAGCCTTATAAAGTCATATTCAAATAATTTCCTTTATGCCATGTTATTTGAAGTTAACGGGAGGAAAAGTCAAAAAGTCGTACAATAATTAGATTATTACCATTTTTGCTAGAAGAAACGATGTGGTGAGAGGTCAAAGGGGGAGGAAATCTAAACAAACAATGCTCTTATTACTCTATGGAATTTTAAAGGTCCAGCAATTTTAAAATTGAAAAAGGGTTGGAAAAACAACATCCTGACCTTCCGAAGAATAATGCACAGATTTTTTAATAATTATTTTTTGAAGGCATAAGTCGTGGATTTTTTAATAATTATTTTTTGAAGGCATAAGTCGTGGATTTTTTAATAATTATTTTTTGAATGCCTTTATGATTTTTAAAGAAAAGACGAATAATTCCCTCCCCCGTTTTTGTTTTTCTTTTAACTGTATTATTTCCCCCTTAGTAATGACAATATAAAATATTATTTTTATTTTGATTATTCCCACCCCAGTTGTACAAAAAAAATCTATGTCAGCTTTAGCTATTTTTCTCATTTCAACAGATTTATTTTTCATTTTGTTGATCATAATCATCATCATCAATTGTATGAAATGTCATTAAAATTCCATTAATTATAAAATATGCTGTTAAATATATCTAATATTTGCAACAACTCACCCTACCTCCCTTCCCCACCCACATGTCGCAACATGTCAGCGAATATTGCGAAAAAAAAGTCGCGCTATTTTACATATGAAAGGGAGTATAATTTTATTCTAAATGTGTTATATCCAGGCATCATTCTTCATCGTCATCATGGAAGTCGCTACCAACACCAGTATCATTATTTTCGCCCCCACACTCGTTTTACACTCTTCTTCCTCACAGCTGACTTCATCGTTGTCCTCAGAGGCATTAACAACAGTTAGGATGAACATCATTTGAAATCGAAATAATCATCATCAGCAGAATCAGTAGTATCATCGTCGTGTTAGTCGTCATCCTCCGAGTAGCATCAGGAGTATTGTTAGCTGTATCATTCCGCCCAATAAGTAGTGATGTGCAATAACACCGCATCAACATCACACATCAGAGTCGTCTCATCAACAGTATTTTGTGGCATTAGTTTCACAGCACGACCAAAAGAACGAACCAAGCAACCAACGAACGTTCGTTCGTTGTCATTTCAATTTAGTAGCCACACAGAGTAACACCATAGACATTCACACCCGACCACACACACCCACATCCATTACCCAGGACTACATACAACAAATCCACATGGATTTAATTCTCGTTTTTTTCTCTCGCACTCTCTCACTGGGGTTTTGTTTTTTTGTTCCGACATTTCCTTTATTTCACATTTTTTTAAACATGTTGGTAATATGTTTAACTTGTAGCCTTGTGATTTAAGGTATAACCACCAAGCCAGCCTCCCAGCCCAACCCAACCACATACTGAAAAAATCAACCAGGAACCGAGAACCACCAGACCAGGAAAGCATCAAAATGCCATCTGAAATCAGTGATATTTGGTGGCGGCTAAATGAACGACTGACTGAGTGAACAATCCTCATTGGAAAAAATATATAAGCGTGCTGATTACTAGGAAAATCCGTATGTGGCTCCCTTCGCCCCCTCACCATAATTAGACTTGTGTGTGAATAAATGCGTGTGAACGAATAATGATTGCTCGTTTGAAATTGGTGTGCAGATGTGTGTGCGGATGATGGTGTCTGTGCGTTCGATTTTTAAATTAAAAATTGGTTTTTTGTTTTGACAATAATACGAAAATTACAGAAAAAAAATCGACAAATCCAATTCCAATGTGCAAATCTCATTAGTCCTTATTTGACTTGTTATTGATTTGTTTGTTGGCTGTTATTTTTTCCTCTTCGACTTGATGTTTGAAATCTCATTTGGCTTAATTTTTTTTTTTTTTGTTTTTTTTTCAGCTGTTAAAAAAATTCGATGGAAATGGATGTTCTTATGAGATTTCGTAATTATTAATTTGAAGGCCTTATAGAGCCATAAAGAATAATAGCCTTTGAAGAGCACATAGAAGGCAATCCAAAGCCTTTGACGTGGATTTTTCAAAAATAATTTTTGAAGGCAATCCAAAGCCTTTGACGTGGATTTTTCAAAAATAATTTTTGAAGGCAATCCTGAGCCTTAGGCGTGGATTTTTCAAAAATAACTTTTGAAGGCAATCCTGAGCCTTAGGCGTGGATTTTTCAAAAATAATTTTTGAAGGCAATCCTGAGCCTTAGGCGTGGATTTTTCAAAAATAACTTTTGTAGGCAATCCTGAGCCTTAAGCGTGGATTTTTCCAAAAAATAACTTTTGAAGGCAATCCTGAGCCTTAAGCGTGGATTTTTCCAAAAAATAATTTTTGAAGGCAATCCTGAGCCTCAAGCGTGGATTTTTCAAAAAGAATTTTTGAAGGCAAATGCAGAGCCTTATGCGTGAATTTTTTTAAAAATAATTTTTGAAGGCAATCCTGAGCCTTAGGCGTGGATTTTTCAAAAAATAATTTTTGAAGGCAATCCTGAGCCTTAGGCGTGGATTTTTCAAAAAAAAAAAAAAAATTTTGAACGCAATCCTGAGCCTTAGGCGTGGATTTTTCAAAAATAATTTTTGAAGGCAATCCTGAGCCTTAGGCGTGGATTTTTCAAAAATAATTTTTGAAGGCAATCCTGAGCCTTAGGCGTGGATTTTTCAAAAATAATTTTTGAAGGCAATCCTGAGCCTTAGGCGTGGATTTTTCAAAAATAATTTTTGAAGGAAATCCTGAGCCTTAGGCGTGGATTTTTCAAAAATAATTTTTGAAGGAAATCCTGAGCCTTAAGCATGGATTTCAAAAATAATTTTTGAAGGCAATCCTGAGCCTTAGGCGTGGAAGGCAATCCTGAGCCTTAGGCGTGGATTTTTCAAAAATAATTTTTGAAGGCAATCCTGAGCCTTAGGCGTTGATTTTTCAAAAATAATTTTTGAAGGCAATCCTGAGCCTTAGGCGTGGATTTTTCAAAAATAATTTTTGAAGGCAATCCTGAGCCTTAGGCGTGGTTTAAAAAAAATAATAATTTGTGAGGGTAAGGCGTGACCTATTTAAGTATATCTTTCGAATGCTTGTCAGACCTTATTGTGGGGAAATTAAAAAAATATATATTTTTTTGAAGGCCTAGCAGAGCTTATGGCTGGGAGATTAAAAAATATGTTTTGCAGACATGACAAAGTCAAAACCTTCAAAATTGAAATGTCTTTATAAGGCGGCCTTAAAAGCCTCTTTAGTTACTCATCTGGTAATCCATAAAAATTGCGAATAAAAAGCAACCTTTCTTTCCTTAAAATTTGTCCGTTTCTGATAGTCCTTCAAAAAATATTCTCGTTTAGTGCTTGCAACAAATATTATTTAAAAAAAAAACACTCATCCGCTAGCCCTTCATAAGTAATACTACCTCAAACAACACTTATTTTATAAAAATATTAATTCTTAAAAAAAATCCATATTTTTGGTAGTTCTTCAAAAAAAAAAAAAACAGTCCTTACAAATTCGCTCTTGTAATAGTCCTTGCAAAATATTTTCAAAACAAATCCACCTTTCTGATATCTGAAAATCCATAATATGTCCTTAGATTTCCCAATTTCAAATTCAATTATAAAAAAAACAACATTCAAAAAACTCTACCCCTAAATACCCCAAATATTGAATTCCATGTGAATACATTTCTTCCCGAAATCCTTTGAACTCCCCCAAGTAATTGAAAAGGGAATTACACTACATGGAAGGTAATTTATAAGGCTTAATTTGAAACAAAGCAAAATCAAACAAAAACCAACAACAAGACGTTGTAACATTTTTAAGGTGACAAATGGCGCAGTGCAAACTTTTCATTTGATTTTAACAAATCTCAAAAAATCATCCAATTTCCCCCCAGAGATCAACTAAAGGGTCACCACCATCATCAATAATGTTAAACTCTTTGCTTACCACTACCATTACCTTGGATTTTTTTTTGCTTTATCTCTACAATGACATTATTTACCTGTTAACACCCCGCCCAAAAGTCATCAGTGGTAATTTGACTTTTTCCCCATTAGCCTTTACAAGCCGAACAAACAAATTATTGAGGAAAGACAAAAATAAACATTTTGAGGGCAAGCTCTTGCTCGTGCCCTGTTGCTCATCCTTTGGAGAGTGGTCTAATTTATATAACGGAAATAAATGATCAACATAAATCAGGCAGGAGGGTAGTAATTAATAGTAAGGCTCTTGGGATTAAAGTGGTAGAGGTTAGAAATTAGTGGTACTTTTTTCAAAGGTATGCATTTTTCAAAGAATACTTTGTCAAGGGTCATCCACAGGCGTGGATTTCTTTAAAGAATATTTTTTCAAGGGTCATCCACAGGCGTGGATTTTTTAAGAATATTTTTTCAAGGGTCATCCACAGATGAGGATTTTTTTTAAGAATATTTTTTCAAGGGTCATCCACAGGCGTGGATTTTTTAAGAATATTTTTTCAAGGGTCATCCACAGGCGTGGATTTTTTAAGAATATTTTTTCAAGGGTCATCCACAGGCGTGGATTTTTTAAGAATATTTTTTCAAGGCTTGCAAGAGGCCCATAGAAGGCGTGGATTTTTTTAAGAATATTTTTTCAAGGCTTGGAGTTTTTAAAGATTTTTTTAAGGGTCATCAACAGGCGTGGTTTTTTTGAATAATATTTTTTCAAGGCATGGATTTTTTTAATAATATTTTTTAAGGCGTGGATTTCTTTAAAGAATATTATTTCAGTTTCAACAGGCGTGGTTTTTTTGAATAATATTTTTTCAAGGCATGGACTTTTTTAATAATATTCTTAATAATGTTTTTTAAGGGTGGATTTCTTTAAAGAATATTTTTTTCAAGGGCCATCCACAGGCATGGATTTTTTTAAGAATATTTTTTCAAGGGTCATCCACAGGCGTGGATTTTTTAAAGAGTATTTTTTCAAGGGTCATCAACAGGCGTGGATTTTTTAAGAATATTTTTTCAAGGCTTGGATTTTTTTAAAGAATATTTTTTCAAGGGTCATCAGCCTGCGATTTTTTTAAGAATATTTATTCAAGGGTCATCAACAGGCGTGGATTTTTTTAAGAATATTTATTCAAGGGTCATCCACTGGCGTGGATTTTTTTTTAAGAATATTTTTTCAAGGGTCATTTACTGGCGTGGATTTTTTTTTTAAGAATATTTTTTCAAGGGTCATCAATAGCCGTGGATTTTTTACAGAATATTTTTCAAGGGTCATCCACAGGCGTGGATTTTTTTAAGAATATTTTTTAAGTGTCATCCATAGGCGTGGATTTTTTTAAAGAATATTTTTCAAGGGTCATCCACAGGCTTGGATTTTTAAAGAATATTTTTTTTCAAGGTTCATTCAAAGGCATGGTTTTTTAAAGAATATTTTTTCATGTTTCATCCAAGGGCGTGGTTTTTTAAAGAATATTTTTTCAAGTTCATCCAAGGGCGTGGTTTTTTAAAGATTTTTTTTCAGTTCATCCAAAGGCGTGTTTTTTAAAGAATATTTTTTCTAAGCCTGTAATCCTTTTTCAATGGTCATCCCAGGTGTGGATTTTTTAAAAAATATTTTTCAATGGTGTGGATTTTTCAAGGTACATTCAAAGGCATGGTTTTTTAAAGAATATTTTTTTAAGGGTCATCCACTGGCATATATGTTAAGGATTTTTTCAAGAGTATTTTATATATTATTTTCTATTTAAGATTTGCTGTAAGTTTTTTTCCAGTATCTTATAAAATCATAATTTTTTAATAAAATATATTTTCTTCAGGGTATATAATTATGTTTTGACTTTGTACAGTGTATCTTAAAATAATGTGTCCGTGCATGATGGATGTTATCCTTTTTACCAAGAAATATTTGAATAACCCCTTTAGAATATAACATTCTATGTCGTTCACGTTGCGTTATTAAATTCAATAAAGTCTTGTGCCTTAAAGAATCTGAGAAAAATAAAATTATACTGTGTTCCTATTGTTGATAGGTACACATATACTCTATATTGTTAATAAATTTTCGGGAATCATTGAACTTTTGTAAAATATTCTTTATTTCTTACGGGAATTTTAAAATTGGCATTTTCTTGAAACAACTTTAGCATCTCTTTTAAATGTTTGTTGTTCTCGAAAATATTCAAAGACTTCATCAGATGTTCTTTTTACAATCATTATTGAAGATTTAAAAATACTTGAAGAACATAATATAGCATTCACATTACATAATATACATTGAAAATAAATCTGTCAATGTTGTGGCCTACTGACTTCCTATTGTTAAATGAAAATAACAACAAAAGATGGGCATTTTGAATGGGAAAAAAATTGTTCTTAAAATACAACAATAAAATGATTGTTATGACAACTTCAAAATCAAAATCGCTAAAATGTTTAACAAGAATTGTTGTCATAACAAATTTCAGTTGTCATACCAAAATATTTCCTTTTATGAAAATTGTGATAATATAGTTAAAATAAATTTTATAAAGTTTTTTTCCAAGTATGAAAAATGTTATTTCCATTATTCTCTTTATATATTTTTGCATTACTTCTCCCCTATGGCTACTAATGTGTTTATATATTTTCGTCTATACATACCTTTTGTCTTGATGAATTTCATTGAAATGGCATTGAAGATAAATCTGCAAATGAAAATAAAAACAATATGAAATACATCAATTTAAATGGTTTTACTTAAATTACTAATTGAAAAATGATGGAAAATATGAATAATAACATTTATGTGGCTAACATGCTGTTTTCTTGTAATGCTTTTTGTTCTTAGCCACATTGGCGTATGATAAATAAACAATGTCTATCGAGTTCACCCACAATTCAAATTGTACCACATTTTGTACACAGTACTACCAATTCCAAAATTTCCTAAATACCCCAATCCTACACCCCGACAGTGATTCTAAACCCAAGTTTCAGAATTCTAACTCTATCGGTTTACCCACAATTTAAATTGTACCAAATTTAGTACACAGTGGTACTTAGTTCTAAAACCTCCTTCCTACGCTAAACCTACACTCCCAAAGTCATCCTAAATCCAAGTTTCAGGATTAAAACTTTATTGGTGCACCCGCAATTCAAATTGTACCAAAGTTAGTACACAGTACCACTTTCCAAAACTTCCTACACCCCCATAGTCATCCTAAATCCAAGTTTCAGGATTCCAACTTTACCGGTTGACCCACAATTCAAATTGTACCAAATTTAGTACAAAGTAGTACGAATTTCCAGAACCTCCTTCTTACCCCAAAACAACACCCCCACAGTGATCCTAAATACAAGTTTTAGGATTCCAACACTATAGGTTCACCCACAAGTCAAATTGTAGCAAATTTAGTACACAATAGGTCGAATTTCCAAAACCTCCTTCTTACCCCAAACCAACACCCCCACAGTCATCCAAAATCCATGTTTCAGGTTTCCAACACTATCGATTCACCCACAATTAAAATGTACAAAATTTAGTACACAATAGTACCAATTTCCAAAACTTCCTACATACCCCAATCCTAGGATCACTGTGGAGCCTAAATCAAAAGTTAATTTCAACCCTATCGCTTCACCCACAATTTAAATTGTACCAAATTTAGTACACATTAGTACAAATTTCTAAAACTTCCTACATATTTCAATCTTACAGCTAAACAGTGATCCTGACTCCAAATTTCATGATTCACCTAAAATAAAAATGTACCAAATTTAGTACCACTTTGTACCTCCAAATCAAATTAGTACCAAATATAGTACCATCTAGTTCTTTTCGTACACATGAGTACACGCTTTCCCAACTCTCCTCATATCGACCCTATTTCTCAACCTTAATTTGCATTCCAAATTTCAAGTTTTTAGCTCAATCCATTCACATGCTACGAAATTGTACCAAATTTAGTACATTTCAGTACTTTTCGGATACTTATAGTTCGAATTTCTACACTCCATCAGTGCCCTTCAATCCAAATTTCAGTGTTCTAGCTCTACTGGTTCGCCAAATACAAATGATATATATATACATATATATATAATTATATATATAATTATATATATATAATTATATATATATATATATATATATATATATATATGTATATTTAGTACTTTTGGTAAGGTTCTAGTACTAATTTCCAAAAACCCAGCTTTATCTGTCACCTTTGGACCAACAGTGACACTCACCTAAAATTTCAAGATTCTAGCTTCAGCCGTTTCGTCTGGGCGTTGATGAATCGCTAAATCAGTCAGTCAGTCAATCACTTTACTCTTTTATTAGTATAGATAAACTATATATTATGTATTAGTATAAGCCTTGAAAATATATTCTTTAAAAAAATTCACGCCTGTTGATGACCCTTGAAAAATATTCTTTACAAAATCCACGCCTGTCACAGGCTATGAAAAGATGTCCTTTAAAATCCACGCCTGTCATAGGACTTGAAAAAATGTCCTTTAAAATCAACGCCTGGTATAGGCCTGTTCCCATATATTTTTAAAATCCACAATTCAATTTATTAAAAAATATTGTTAATATGAAAATACTGATTATTAGGAAATATAATAAACAGATGCGACCGTTAAAAATTCCGAACCTATATTCTTCTGTCAAAATTATTTTTTTTTTCATTTCACATTATTTTTTCTAATAAATTAAAAAAACGCAACTAAATTAAAAAACACAATTGTGATTCTAATTCAGAAAAACAACAAAATTATTGTTGTTGTTGTGTTTTTTCTTTATTAACATCGAAAGTATCTGCTAATGAAGTCTACATACTTCCGTATCGTTGCTAAAAAGACGAAAATGAAAACGAAATCAAGTCACACCATGAAAATCTGCTGGCGAACAAGACAATATTCACCCTCGATATATGCATGCGAATGTCAGGCACAACCTGCAAAACATTTGTTGAAAAAAGAAATGTTAACAATATTTGAATTTTTTTCGGTTACAGCACATGCTGTGCCTTAACTATGACCAAGGAAAGAAATATTCAAATCCGTAATGTGTGTTGGTGTTTGTGTATTTTTTTCGTTCTTAATTTCGTTTTAGCCAAACAATTTTGAAGTTCGTAAACGCCTTTGCATTGCTTAACTTTTATGTGGCATAACAGTTTAAACGAAGGCCAGGCGATGTGGAAAGCAGAAGAAGACGAAACTGTTTTTTTTTATTTAAAAATTATGAAGTTGACATTTAGAGGCTTAAGGAGATTTTCTCTCTTTGGGCACCCAATATCCATCTTAACAAAATCTCAATTTGCAATGCAAATTAAAGTTTATTCTTTGCTTGTGGTTGATTTTCATTTTGTGTTCAGAATTTTTTTCATTTGTATTTGTGTGCAATATTTTTATTCCCCTGTTAATGGAGAAAATTTAATCAAATAGCGTTAAAGTTTCTTTGGCTGGGGTTACTGATGTTGTTCTGGTTCACCTTTCTAATAATGTTGTACATTTTTATAAAGTACTTTAAGGCTAAAACGTAGACGTTAAGTAAAAAATGATTCCGCTGTTGATTGCAAAATAAAATTGAAATTCACCGGGGAGTTTAGTTAATATCTCTAGATATTATTTGGTTTTTTTGCCATAATATTCACCATTAATAATAATTTTGTTCGCAGACTGTTTAACACTAGAACGCCGAAGGCAGTCATTTTGACCGCTTTCCAATTTCAAGTAAAAAAGCAACTGTGCATTTAATGACACTTTTTTTTTAAAATTTGGTGACTTTTTGTATCTCATAGAATTACGTTTATTATAAACAAATCACCAAATTTAAAATAAAAGTGTCATTAAATGTACAGTTGCTTTTGTACATGAAATTGGAAAGCGGTCAAAATGACCGCCTTCGGCTTTCTAGTGTTAATTGAGTGGCCAGAGGATATTCACAAATTATAATAAAGTTAAATTAATAAGTACAAATTAGTTTAGAAAAAAAAATATATAAGGACTGATAAAAATATAATACAGAATATTTCTCAAGGGCCAACAGAAGGCGTGGACTTTTAAAAGAATATCTTTTAAGGACCAATACAGGCGTGGATTTTTAAAAGAATATTTTTTAAGGACCAACAGAAGGCGTGGATTTTTAAAAGAATATTTTTTAAGGACCAATACAGGCGTGGATTTTTAAAAGAATATTTTTCAAGGACCAACAGAAGACGTGGATTTCTAAAAGAAAATTTCTCAAGGACCAATAGAAGGCGTGGATTTCTAAAAGAAAATTTCTCAAGGACCAACAGAAGGCGTGGATTTCTAAAAGAACATTTTTCAAGGACCAACAGAAGGGGGGACTTTTAAAAGAATATTTTTCAAGGACCAACAGAAGGGGTGGACTTTTAAAAGAATATTTTTCAAGGACCAACAGAAGGTGTGGACTTTTAAAAGAATACTTTTTAAGGGCCAATACAGGCGTGGATTTTTAAAAGAATATTTTTTCAAGGACCAACACAAGGCGTGGATTTTTAAAAGAATATTTTTTCAAGGGCTACCAGAAGATTTTTTTAAAGAATATATTTCAAGGGCTACCAGAAGATTTTTTAAAGAATATTTTTTCAAGGGCTACCAGAAGAGTTTTTTAAAGAATATTTTTTCTAGGGTCAATACAAGCCATGGATTTTTTTAAAGAATATGTTTTCAAGGACCCAAACAAGGCATGGATTTTTTAAGAATATTTTTTCAAGGACCCAAACAAGGCGTGTATTTTTTAAAGAAAAATTTTTTAGGGTTACTACAAGGCGTGGATTTTTTAAAGAATATTTTTCCAGGGTTACTACAAAGCGTGGATTTTTTAAAGAATATTTTTCCAGGGTTACTACAAAGCGTGGATTTTTTAAAGAATATTTTTCCAGGGTTACTACAAAGCGTGGATTTTTTAAAGAATATTTTCCAGGGTTACTACAAAGCGTGGATTTTTTAAAGAATATTTTCCAGGGTTACTACAAAGCGTGGATTTTTTAAAGAATATTTTTGCAAGGACCCAAACAGGGCGTGTATTTTTTAAAGAATATTTTTGCAAGGACCCAAACAGGGCGTGTATTTTTTAAAGAATGTTTTTTTCAAGGATCAACACCAAGCCGTGAATTTTTTAAAAGATATTTTTGCAAGGACCCAAACAAGGAGTGGATTTTTTAAAGAATATTTTTCAAGGGTCAATACAGGGCGTGAATTTTTTAAAGAATATTTTTGCAAGGGCCAACTGAGGCGTGGATTTATTAAAGAATATTTTTGCAAGGGCCAACTGAGGCGTGGATTTATTAAAGAATATTTTTGCAAGGGTCACTACAAGGCGTGGATTTTTTAAGGAATATTTTTTCAAGGGTCCAAACAAGGCGTGGATTTTTTAAGGAATATTTTTTCAAGGGTCACTACAAGCCGTGGATTTTTTAAGGAATATTTTTTCAAGGGTCCAAACAAGGCGTGGATTTTTTAAAGAATATTTTTTCAAGGGTCCAAACAAGGCGTGGATTTTTTAAAGAATATTTTTTCAAGGGTCCAAACAAGGCGTGGATTTTTTAAAGAATATTTTTTCAAGGGTCCAAACAAGGCGTGGATTTTTTAAAGAATATTTTTTCAAGGGTCCAAACAAGGCGTGGATTTTTTAAGGAATATTTTTTCAAGGGTCCAAACAAGGCGTGGATTTTTTAAGGAATATTTTTTCAAGGGTCCAAACAAGGCGTGGATTTTTTAAGGAATATTTTTTCAAGGGTCACTACAAGGCGTGGATTTTTTAAAGAATATTTTTTTCAAGGGTCCAAACAAGGCGTGGATTTTTTAAAGAATATTTTTTTCAAGGGTCCAAACAAGGCGTGGATTTTTTAAAGAATATTTTTTAAGGGTCAATACAAGGCGTGGTTTTTTTAAAGAATATTTTTTAAGGGTCAATACAAGGCGTGGATTTTTTCCAAAATTTTCACACCTTCATTAACTTAAAAAAATAAAAGTCTGTTAAAACCACACACCAACAACAAATATTGTATTAAAACATAACAAATGCAACAATTATGACAACAACAGCAACACCAACAAAAATCAACACAACTTTTTATACATATATGGTGTATACGACTGAACAACATCAGAACGACATTACCACACGCTTCGTGTAGCAAAACAAGTGCAACATTTGCAGCACCAAATTTGCGTGTTACAAGGCAATAAGTAATTTGTTTACATATCGTAGCCCAACTAAAAAACTCACAACTGCCACGTTTGGAAGCACAATGAAAGGCAAATGAATAGCGAACCACCTATCCTCCGTGAGCTGAGTATGCAAAACTATTTTCACAGAAATGCAAAACGTAAAAAACCCACGGCTCAGTGAATAAACAGACAAAACGCATCAACACTTTGATGGGGTCAGAAAGGGGGGAAGAGGAAGGAACAGAAGAAACAAAACAGCTGTTTCTTTCTGTATGGTAGGAGGTTGTTCCTAAACGCCAAACAAGCATAACATTTTTCTTTCCTTGCTGCCGAGAGAAAGTGAGTGATCATATTTCCACATCAGTGAAATGTTGATCAGTTGAAATCATTTCTGATGGAAATTTCAATATTTGTCAATACTCGACAACCTTATGCTGCTAGTTTATGTCACACGAGGGTAAACACAAAGTCACCTTTTTACAATTTTTCGAATTTTTCAAGGAAGCGAAAGTTTTGCATTACAACCCTTTTAGGCAGTTTGAGTTTGTTAAGAAGAAAGTGTAATTCGATAGCACTGAACACGCGCCGTTCGAGAAAAAAAACATCTGTAAGTGAAAGGATGTGAGTGAAAAGGAAGAAAGGATGTTCTTGGAAATTAAAAAGTGATTACGATTTTTTTTCATATCATAGTTAAATCATATTGCGAATTTGTTTGTTATTGTTTTGAAGGAAATATATAATTAACGTATGTTTTTTGGTCCATTGTGTGAGGATTTCACTTTCATTCGCTCATTGTTGGAACATTCTACAACACGTCTATAAGAGAGCCGGGAAAAAATATTCTATAAAAAAGGGCCAGGAAAAATATTCTTTGAAAAATCTTTATATTCTTTAAAAACTCCACGCCTATTAAGGGCCAGGAAAAATATTCTTTGAAAAATCTTTATATTCTTTAAAAACTCCACGCCTATTAAGGGCCAGGAAAAATATTCTTTGAAAAATCTTTATATTCTTTAAAAAATCCACGCCTATTAAGGGCCAGAAAGAATGTTCTTTAAAGAATCCACGCCTTTAAGAGGGGCAAAAAAATATTCTTTAAAAAATCCACGCCTATTAAGGGCCAGAAAGAATTTTCTTTAAAAAAAAAATATTCTTTAAAAAATCCACGCCTATAAGAGGGGCAGAAATAATATTCTTTAAAAAATCCATGCCTATAAGAGAGCCAGAAAAAATATTCTTTAAAAAATCCACGCCTATAAGAGGGGCAGAAAAAATATTCTTTTAAAAAATCCACGCCTTTAAGAGGGGCAGAAAAAATATTCTTTAAAAAATCCACGCCTATAATAGGACCAGAAAAAATATTTTTTAAAAAATCCACGCCTATAAGAGGGACAGAAAAAATATTTTTAAAAAAAATCCACGCCTATAAGAGGGGCAGAAAAAATATTTTTAAAAAAATCCACGCCTATAAGAGGGGCAGAAAAAATATTCTTAAAAAAATCCACGCCTATAAGAGGGCCAGAAAAAATATTCTTTAAAAAATCCACGCCTATAAGAGGACCAGAAAAAATATTCCTTAAAAAATCCACGCCTATAAGAGGACCAGAAAAAATATTCTTTAAAAAATCCACGCCTATAAGAGGGGCAGAAAAAATATTCTTTTAAAAAATCCACGCCTTTAAGAGGGGCAGAAAAAATATTCTTTAAAAAATTCACGCCTATTAAGGGCCAGAAAAAATATTCTTTAAAAAATCCACGCCTATAAGAGGGTCAGAAAAAATATTCTTTAAAAAATCCACGCCTAAGGATCTCTTACTAGTGTATTAGGTATAGTAAATTATGCTAGGTTATATTGCGCCACCATCATTTCTCATGGACTTACAAAAATTTCCTCAGTTTTGGAACCTTGATTTTCCCAACTTGTATACATTTTCCTAGATAAATGTTTCCATAAAATTACATTGACCTACTTTCCCCTCCAAATAAAAAAAATAAGTAAATCCCCCCCAAATAACTTGTTGTTTGAATAATATAGCCATTTAAACAAAATCGCAAACCAAAAAAACATCCATCACAAGAAATAAAACAAAAATGTGAATTTTATGTCTTCATCCGAAACTCATGACATAAATCTCATAAATTGCTACCGCTCCATACTGGTACTCTGGCGATCGATTCAAATGTTCAGCTGTATGGGAAAATTGTTGAACGAAAAATCAAACAAATATGCAGATTTTTGTAGACGTAAACAAAACGAAAGAAAAAATAAAAACAATCAAAACCATTGAACACAGAAGTCTTTTGAATGAAGAGATTGAAGGAATGGAGGATAGACAGAGCGGCCAAACGTCAGCAACGTTAATCCTAACAGGCGAATGAACGAACATACGGATGACTGACTCTACTACCTATGAATCAATGAATGAACGAACGAATCTCAGTCACAATATTCAATGAATGTTAATAGGCAAAAATTGAGTAGTGTGCTGGTGAATTGAAAAAAATATTCAATGAATGAAAATCACCAAAACCGGATAACGTTGAAGATGAATAAAAAGTAAATTACATTTGCATTTTCCTTGGCCACAGAGTCACAGACATTAAAATACCAAAATGCAAAATTATTTTGCATGCAGCCATCGCTGGTATTTGACAAAGTGAAATGAATCAACGGTTCGGTTAAATTAAATCATGACTTTTTACGAATATTTGTTTATGAAATATTCGTTATAGAGTATTTTTTTCACATATTTGAATATAAATATTTTTTGGTGAGATTTTTGCATAGTGGTCGCATGCACAGTGGCATAAAACCCAGAGCTGTTATCCAAGTCTGTTATTACCCCTGAAAAAATATTTTTTGTTAGATTCAAGTCTATATTATTAAACCAGTGAGCGGAGCAGTATAGTCAGACGGGGCTGACCATACGATACCCTACACAACTACCACGGAACTCGAATGTTTATTCCGATTCCCTTCACGGTGGGTTGTGCTGTGTTGTTCGCCTATATTCGACTAGAAAACACACAAAAAAATTTAGTTTTCGGTCTACTTCTTCCCAAAATTTTAATCAGATCATCATCGAAAATTATAGACGTTGTCTTCGACCACTGGGACTTCATGGAAGATTTAAAAAGGATCAGCGCTATATTTCCGCCTTCTAATGAGGTAATGTGTTACTAAATAATATCTGAATACATAAGCACCTGTAAATATTTGTGTGTAACTCCCAAATTGCGCGGTGTTACAAACTCTTGGGCTAAAAATCAACGTCTATTGTGGTTCTTAAGAAAATAATCTTTGAATATCCACGCCTTGTATTGGTGCATGAAAATATATTCTCAAAAAACGCCTTAAATTGATTCTGGTCCCTAAATAAACTCTTTGTATTGGTCCTTGAAAAAAATGTCTTTAAAAAATCCACGCCTTGTATTGGTCCTTGAAAAAAATGTCTTTAAAAAATCCACGCCTTGTATTGGTCCTTGAAAAAAATGTCTTTAAAAAATCCACGCCTTGTATTGGTCCTTGAAAAAAATGTCTTTAAAAAATCCACGCCTTGTATTGGTCCTTGAAAAAAATGTCTTTAAAAAATCCACGCCTTGTATTGGTCCTTGAAAAAAATGTCTTTAAAAAATCCACGCCTTGTATTGGTCCTTGAAAAAAATGTCTTTAAAAAATCCACGCCTTGTATTGGTCCTTGAAAAAAATGTCTTTAAAAAATCCACGCCTTGTATTGGTCCTTGAAAAAAATGTCTTTAAAAAATCCACGCCTTGTATTGGTCCTTGAAAAAAATGTCTTTAAAAAATCCACGCCTTGTATTGGTCCTTGAAAAAAATGTCTTTAAAAAATCCACGCCTTGTATTGGTCCTTGAAAAAAATGTCTTTAAAAAATCCACGCCTTGTATTGGTCCTTGAAAAAAATGTCTTTAAAAAATCCACGCCTTGTATTGGTCCTTGAAAAAAATGTCTTTAAAAAATCCACGCCTTGTATTGGTCCTTGAAAAAAATGTCTTTAAAAAATCCACGCCTTGTATTGGTCCTTGAAAAAAATGTCTTTAAAAAATCCACGCCTTGTATTGGTCCTTGAAAAAAATGTCTTTAAAAAATCCACGCCTTGTATTGGTCCTTGAAAAAAATGTCTTTAAAAAATCCACGCCTTGTATTGGTCCTTGAAAAAAATGTCTTTAAAAAATCCACGCCTTGTATTGGTCCTTGAAAAAAATGTCTTTAAAAA
>NW_026882763.1:0-4342 GCF_032173495.1 Musca vetustissima | reverse complement strand
TGCGAAGGCTGTCTGGCAGGGCACAGAACAATAAGTTCAAGGTATATGACTGGTCTAAATACTTCAATATAGCATCCTTGATGGAACCTATACATAAATCTGAAGCGATAAAAAAAATAATAATTTTCAAGGCCTATATTAGGCGTGGATTTTTTAAAGAATAATTTTTCAAGGCCTATATAATTTTTTAAAGAATATTTTTCAAGGCCTATATAAGGCGTGGATTTTTTAAAGAATATTTTTTCAAGGCCTATATAAGGCGTGGATTTTTTAAAGAATATTTTTCAAGGCCTATATAAGGCGTGGATTTTTTAAAGAATATTTTTCAAGGCCTATATAAGGCGTGGATTTTTTAAAGAATATTTTTCAAGGCCTATATAAGGCGTGGATTTTTAAAAATCTATTTTTCAAGGCCTATATAAGGCGTGGATTTCTAAAAATCTATTTTTCAAGGCCTATATAAGGCGTGGATTTCTTAAAGAATATTTTTCAAGGCCTATACAAGGCGTGGATTTCTTAAAGAATATTTTTCAAGGCCTATATGAGGCGTGGATTTTTTAAATAATATTTTTCAAGGCCTATATAAGGCGTGGATTTTTTAAGAATATTTTTCAAGGCCTATATAACGCGTGGATTTTTTAAGAATATTTTTCAAGGCCTATATGAGGCGTGGATTTTTTAAAGAATATTTTTCAAGGCCTATATAAGGCGTGGATTTTTTTTAAAAATATTTTTCAAGGCCTATATAAGGCGTGGATTTTTTTTAAAAATATTTTTCAAGGCCTATATAAGGCGTGGATTTTTTAAAGAATATTCATTCAAGGCCTACATAAGGATTTATAAGGCGTGGATTTTTTAAAGAATATTATTTCAAGGCCTACATAAGGATTTATAAGGCGTGGATTTTTTAAAGAATATTTTTTCAAGGCCTACATAAGGATTTATAAGGCGTGGATTTTTTAAAGAATAATTTTTCAAGGCGTGGATTTTTTAAAGAATATTTTTCAAGGCCTATATAATTTTTTAAAGAATATTTTTCAAGGCCTACATAAGGATTTATAAGGCGTGGATTTTTCTAAGAATATTTTTTCAAGGCCTACATAAGGATTTATAAGGCGTAGATTTTTTAAAGAATATTTTTTCAAGGCCTACATAAGGATTTATAAGGCGTGGATTTTTAAGGCCTATATAAGGCGTAGATATATTAAAGAACATTTTTGCAATGCCTATATAAGGCGTGGATTATTTAAAGAATATTTTTTCAAGGCCTATATAAAATGTGGATTTTTTAAAAAAAATATTATTTCATGGCCTATATTTTTTAAAAAATATTATTTCAAACAAGAAAAACAACATGGTGTGGATTTTTTAAAAAAATATTATTTCAATGCCTATATTTTTTAAAAAATATTATTCAATGCCTATATTTTTTTAAAAAAATATTATTTCAATGCCTATATTTAAAAAAAAAATACATCCTTTAACTCTGCTATTCATTGAACAATATTGCTTAAAGTTCTACTGTTATTCATGATCAAACAGAACTTATGTCCTTGGAGAAATTGTATGGCTATATCATTTGTTTTAACATTAATAACTGTCGTGTGTCCGTTTTATTTATTTTAATATTCTTCCATTCTCACGTCCAAAAAATATGTCTTTGACTATAAAAATATAATGTCACATTAAGATAATCAGTCTATGTGATGGAAATGTCATTGAGTTGTCACAATCAAATTTAGGTTTTTGTTGTTTTTTTTATGTGACAAGCAAAACTAATTATCTTTTCACAAATTCGTGGTTCATTAAGAAGACATTTGCCAAAAAATCAAATCCAAATAAAATAACAAATCAAGCCAATTTGTTTATTGCCTTAAAATAGATCTCATAAAAATGTGCTTAATAAAAAAAAAACACCAAAAATAACAATAAAATATTATAATAAAGCAAAATACATTCCAATTAATTATCGAAGTTGGCGACTTTGTGACGCTGCTGGCGCCCAAAAGGTGAATATTAAATTATAAAATAAATATAAATATATAAATTAAAATGTTTAATCTGATTTGAAGATAACAGACTTATTGTTCGATTTCTTTGTTAGTCGTATATTCTGACAGTATTTATTATTCGAATTTTTGTATACTTTCCTTCGAGCAGTGCCAATTAAAAATCTTTAAAATCGTCTGTGCATTTATATGAGGGCTATGCTATTGTAAATCGTCTGGCAGGAGATTCTAAATCCGACGGGAAACAAAATACCACATTATATACAGTCATGGTTGAAAATTCGAATAGGATCTTCCTTATACCCGACATAGAAAGGGGCATTTATATAAGACTTACGCTAAATATCTTCCGAAAACCACAAACACCTGCTATATCGCATGAAAAAGCCTAATATAATTATTAAAATACTTAAGATGTGTCAGTACCTTTATATGGGGGCTATTCTAAAACTTGGACCTACATTGAAGATTTTCTACAGCGATTGCCAAATTACAGCCGCTTCAGTTAAAAAATATGAAAATATATTACGAATACGAATCGTGTGCCATTTTTTTAAATTATTCTGTGAATGGTTTTTGCCCACCAAATTACAGCCACTTTGGATAGATGCACATAGGACTATGAAAGTACTTAAAGTGGGAGGGGACCAGAACCGGACACTTTACTGATAATTTTCTGTGAATACGTTTTTCTCTCTCCACGAATATAGAATGCCAAATTACAGCCTCTTCGGTTGAAAAATTTATGCCTTAAAAATCCGAAAATGGTCGGGTACCTTTATGTGAGAATTATATTAAAAGTTTGACAAATCCGATTCAGTACCAAACATTCTAAGAGTATGTATGTGTCAAATTATATGTGCGGTATCCTGATTTATATGTCAAAAAATGAATTTGATGGTTTGGGGTCTCATCAATATAAGTACATCTTTGAATATAGCCCCCATATAGGAAATGATTCCAGGTATTTTAATGGTTCTACGGAAATGATTAACCTTTGATATTCTGGATTTTTAGAGGATTTAGAAATGATTAACCTTTAGGATTTAGAAATGATTAACCTTTGATATTCTGGATTTTTGGAGGGTAAAAACCCACATTTGCATACAATTTTCGGGTCTTGAAGCAGCTTTCTCCCACTGAAGTGGCTGTAATTTGGCATTCCGAATTCTTGGAGTGTGAAAAC
Organism: Musca vetustissima; assembly: GCF_032173495.1. Taxonomy (NCBI): domain Eukaryota; kingdom Metazoa; phylum Arthropoda; class Insecta; order Diptera; family Muscidae; genus Musca; species Musca vetustissima. The sequence goes on along the minus strand of NW_026882763.1, from coordinate 1,147 downwards.
ATCTCTGAAGCAAATGTTCGATATATTTAGTTCCATATTATGAACTAGACCAAACATAAAGGGTCCACCACATTTTCGGAATTTTTAAAGGTTTAGCCCAATTCTCCAAAAGATGGTGCTGTGAATTCCGGCTTCTTGAAGTGTAAAACAATACTCTGCTGAGAATTTTATATTTTGGATGGTGAGTGAAATTTTTGCAGAAAATTTTCAATTCCAAGTTCGTGCTTTTACATAGGTCCCATGTAAATTTCCCACCGAAGTGGCTGTAATTTGGTATTCCAGATTCCTTGTGAATAAAATACTATTCTCAAGAATGTTTTTAATAGCCCACAAACAAAGGCGTCGCTTAATTTTTTGCATCCTACAGTTGCTAGCCGAGTTTTCTAACCCATTTAGCCCAAGGAGAAAATCGGTTCAGGTTTAGATATAACTCCCATTTTTATACCCTCCACCATAGTATGGAGGGTATATTAGTTTTGTTTTTCCGTTTGTAACTCATCGAAATAATAATTTCCAACCCTATATTCTTGATCAGCGTAAAATTCTAAGACGATCTAAGCATGTCCGTCTGTCCGTCTGTTGTAATCTCTAGCGTCTAAACGAGTTGAGATAGATCGCCAAGAGACGTCTTTTGTCTTCAGTCAGGTCAAGTTCGAAGATGGGATATATCGGTCCACGTTTAGGCATAGCTCCCATATAAGGGTACCGCCCAATTTTCCGTATTTTGAGGTTCTTGAGCGCGTTTTTCAACTGAACTCGGTGAAATTTGGTATATTGAGTTGCTATTGGGTACCTAATTTCTCCACTAAAAATTATACATATAGGTTAATTTTTTCTGGTAGCCCCCATATAACGGTACCCTCTAATTTTCAGTATTTTGGGGGTTTTGATCGTAGTTTTCAACTGAATTGGCTGTAATTTAATACTTTGAGTTCTTATTGGGTAGCAAATCTCTCCACTAAAAATTATAAATATAGGTCCAAATTTTCTAGTAGACCCCCATATAAGGGTACCCCCAATTTTCGCTATTTTGAGGTTCTTGAGCACGTTTTTCAACCGAATTCGCTGAAATTTGGTATTTTGTAGTCGCATATGGTAACAATTTTCCCTACAAAAAATTATTAATATGCACCCCCTTTTTGGGGTA
>NW_026882762.1:0-44836 GCF_032173495.1 Musca vetustissima | reverse complement strand
TATCAGAGCAATAGGCGTGGATTTTTCAAATAATATTTTTTCAAAGACTATTAGAGCAATAGGCGTGGATTTTTTAAAGAATATTTTCCAACGACTATTAGAGCAATAGGCGTGGATTTTTTAAAGAATTTTTTAAAGAATATTTTTTCAACGACTATTAGAGCAACAGGCGTGGATTTTTTAAAGAATATTTTTTCAATGACTATCAGAGCAATAGGCGTGGATTTTTTAAAGAATATTTTTTCAATGACTATCAGAGCAATAGGCGTGGATTTTTTAAAGAATATTTTTTCAATGACTATCAGAGCAATAGGCGTGGATTTTTTAAAGAATATTTTTTCAATGACTATCAGAGCAATAGGCGTGGATTTTTTAAAGAATATTTTTTCAATGACTATCAGAGCAATAGGCGTGGATTTTTTAAAGAATATTTTTTCAATGACTATCAGAGCAATAGGCGTGGATTTTTTAAAGAATATTTTTTCAATGACTATCAGAGCAATAGGCGTGGATTTTTTAAAGAATATTTTTTCCAATGACTATCAGAGCAATAGGCGTGGATTTTTTAAAGAATATTTTTTCCAATGACTATCAGAGCAATAGGCGTGGATTTTTTAAAGAATATTTTTTCCAATGACTATCAGAGCAATAGGCGTGGATTTTTTAAAGAATATTTTTTCCAATGACTATCAGAGCAATAGGCGTGGATTTTTTAAAGAATATTTTTTCCAATGACTATCAGAGCAATAGGCGTGGATTTTTTAAAGAATATTTTTTCCAATGACTATCAGAGCAATAGGCGTGGATTTTTTAAAGAATATTTTTTCCAATGACTATCAGAGCAATAGGCGTGGATTTTTTAAAGAATATTTTTTCCAATGACTATCAGAGCAATAGGCGTGGATTTTTTAAAGAATATTTTTTCCAATGACTATCAGAGCAATAGGCGTGGATTTTTTAAAGAATATTTTTTCCAATGACTATCAGAGCAATAGGCGTGGATTTTTTAAAGAATATTTTTTCCAATGACTATCAGAGCAATAGGCGTGGATTTTTTAAAGAATATTTTTTCCAATGACTATCAGAGCAATAGGCGTGGATTTTTTAAAGAATATTTTTTCCAATGACTATCAGAGCAATAGGCGTGGATTTTTTAAAGAATATTTTTTCAATACATTTTCTGCATATACCACACATATATATTTCATGTGTATTAACCCGCAAAACCAAATATTCTATATAATCCATTCTCCACTCTACAACATTGCCTCCATAAACTTACTCCTGTAAAAGTTAAACAATACAACAGATATTGATTTATGTATTAATTTCAATACCAACTAACATGTGTATCAATCCATCCATCCTTCAAAGTCACCCACTCTACACTGTTCACTTTGCATAATTATGTCGTACAGAAATAAATGATTGTTGTTGTAAAATTAGAAACCTTATATCCCGGTCCATGGATTATGATCATCATAATAATATTCATATTTTTCCCTCATCTTTACTTTAGTTATTTGATTAAAGATTGGAAGGATATCCTTTACTCTTTTTCCGTTTTCTTTTTCTTCTATACTTCTTCTTGGTCGTCTTCTATATGCCGATAACATTCAAGTTAAAGCCAAAAACAACAACACGAAGAAGAAGCAACTTAACTAACCAACATAAAAATGCAGTTGAATGATTCTTTTGAATTGACTATTGAATGGTTGGCTGGTTGGGTCGGTCGGTTGCTATTTTCTATTCAACTGTTTCTGCAGTGAAGGGGAAAAGGGGGATTGGTTTGAGTTCGAATGGAAATGAAATATCCTTTTCTTTCGATTTAATGGGCAACCATTGACGCTTGGCCAAAAGTGCATTCACACACATACACACCGATAGCAACACGCATCTGTGTACACACACAAATACATACGCAAATCAAAAAGCTGATGTGCCAATTACAGTATCTTTATGGGGGGTGGTAACAGGATTCCACAAGATAAGCATTTTATACAATTTCTAAGAATTTTGACATTAGATAAAGTTGTTTTTTTTTCATATTTTTTGTGTTTCTTGTTTAGGTAAAAGAAGGGTGATTTGCAAATAGGGGGAAGACAATTGCTTGTTATTTTGAATGCAAAAGAAAAATGTGTGTAAGGGTATTTACCTTGTTATGACTTTTGATATTACATACAGACGTATGTAGAAGCCATATTGATTTTGTAAAATGCTAAAATTTAGATTAAATCAGTGAAAATTGAGAACACAATTCAGTTTACAAAAAGAAATCTTAAATCTACGAAATCCGAGAAGAAAAAATAATTGTATAAAATAAAAAAATATTTTTATTATTTTTTAAAAGCTGAGACTCACTAAGAGACGTTGTAACTTTTATGTGCTGACAGAGCGAACGTCATGGGTCCTTGCCATGCCAGAAAGAACAGCTTTCGAAAATATTCTTAAAAAAGCCTTCGTTGGAAACAGTTCTTGAGAAAAATTTTGCAAAAAATGTATTTTTAACATATTCTTAAAAAATCCATATTTGGTATCTTAAGGTTCTGTAGCAAATACAGTGGAAATCGTTTATAACGACATATCGGTTATAACGACTTATCCAAATAAAAATGGCTCGTGTACTGAGCATATCGCAATATTCCATTCGGCAAATATTGAAAAATGAGCTCGGGGTAAAGCCATTGAAATTCAAAAAAGTGCAAGAACTTACACCGCAACATAAAGAAAATAGACTCAAAAGAGCTAAAGGAGTGCTTTGTTTGGCCGAAAGTGGTGAACTGCTGAATTTGGTTTTCTCTGATGAGAAAACATTCGTTGTCCAGCAGTTTGTAAACAAACAAAATGATCGTGTTTGCTTGCTAAAGAGGTCAGCTAAAAATGTGGACCACCATCGCACTCAGCACGCGCCACCCAAGAATGGTTACAAAATCAGGTTCCTCGCTTCATTTCCAGCGCACAATGACCACCAAAATCTCCGGCTACCAAAGCGTTGGACTATTGTGTCTGGAGTATTTTGGAAAGCAAGGTTGGCACTAACAAATACCAAAGCGCCGGGAATAGGCCAAAATACCGCAGAACAACATTCGGGCAGCGTGTGTCGGTTTCATTGGCCGTTTGAAAGCCATAATTCGTGCCAAAGGCGACCAATTCGAACAAATCTAAACTTATTCTGAAATTTGATGCTATTTCCGACATTTTTTGATTTCAATCAATTAAATTAAAAAAATGTAAAAATTATGGCGTTTGAATTTGTTGCAGTTTTTTTTATCTCACCCTGTGTCATGGGTAACTTTTTATATTAAATGTCCTACTAGTGAAAACATTGTGGAGTCATTTATCAAACCATTATAAATGCATCAAATTGGAATTTACAGTGAAATTTACAAAATTTCCAAAATGTTGATCCTTTGTGGGGAAGGTATTAGAAGGAGTGAACTATGGGTTTTATAAAAGTATTACAATGTGCAAAGTTAGTACACTTCATTCGCTTGATATTGGATTTTTTTTTTCAAAATTTACACACTTTTTTGGCAATAATATCAGAAGGAGTTAGACCATATTTTTGGGGCAAATATCACGTCACGAAAATGTTGGAAAAAATCTAATAATTCTTTCGCTTAGTATTATAAATTTAATGTTGAATAACCTTGACCATATTGACTGGAAGGTGTGGACCGAAAGTCAACATTTTCGTGCATAATTTAGGTTACGAAGAAATATTAAAATGTGCAAAGTTTGGATAACATGCAGCCAGCCAGTCAAGTAGACGTTCGGACGGACATATCTGAATCGACTCATCATTTTAAAATGGTGCAATGCATGTGTTCATTCAAGAAATTGAAATTTTTAATTTAATTTTATTTCTAAATTTTTTAATTAATTTAAAATTTCAAGTGAACATCTTAACAACTCTTGATGATATAAATTTTAAACACGTTTTTCTAGAAACAGTGGTTTTATAGTCGTGGCGCCGACTATTCAAAAACTACTAATCCCATCGCTTCCCTATAAATAAATAGATATCTATGAACTTGGATTAATCCAATCGGTGAAGATATTCCTGATTTTTAAAGTCCCGCATCAACATCAGTATTTTGAAAATCCTAGTCACAGATCCCTAGTAACTTTCTGTAATATGGTATTTTGATTTCTCAAATAATAAAAAAAAAATCTTATCAAAATATTTTCAATATTGACTTAACACCCGTATAAGATTCCCGCTCGATTTTACGAATTTTTAAATCTTTTGCCTTATTTCTATTTAACGGGACCTCTTCCCATTCTCGGTGTCAATTTTGTTTCTATTTAATTCGAATCTACTCTAATTCTAGAATGTTCCTACAAAATTTCAAGTGAAAATCTCAACAACACTTGAAGATATAGCCGAATTATTGTGTAAGCATCAAGTGACGGCAAGAGTGATTCTCAAACTTTAAACGCATTTTTCTCGAAGCAGTGTTTTACGAATGGCGGGCACGATAACTCAAAACCTAATAATCCAATCGGTTCCAAATTTTGACACGTTTCTCTAGGAGTGTACAGCTCTCGTATGAACTATGATAAATCCAATCTGTGAAGATTTAACTTAGTTTGTGGTCAAAAATAGGCGAATTTCCAAAAAAAAAGAAAAAAAAATCAAAGGTGCGCCATTTTGTTAATGTTTGAGCGAAGTCAATAATCCTACTTCATACGAGAGCCAGATATGTACTCTTTCTTGGAATTTCCGGATTCCGATGTTCGAGTGAGGAGTTTCAAGCCCGCCATCAAAAATAAGGACCTTTCTTTAATCACCAAAAACAACAACAACCAAATTTTGCAAATTATTTTTCTTCTTTTTTAAATCATCAATTATAAAGTTACAAACCATAACATGCATTGGTATTCATTTACCAGCCCAATGAAAATCTTGAAAATTTCAAATTTTACATTAAAATAAATATTTTTAAGGAGTATTCCGACCGAAGTTAACTTGCAGTTATCGACATCAACTTACACGATATAAAACCATACCCACTTAAGTGTGTTTTCGTGTGTTTTTGGTTTCCTCAGGTGGATGGCATAAAATATTTTTGTCGAACCAAGGTAACGATGGTTTTGCGACTGTTGTTTTTTTTTTTTGAGGTTGTATTGAAAAAAACGTCCACCACTCGAAGAAAAATCAGCTCTGAACAACGAGATGGCTTTGCGTTTCATTGCAGCTTCGATAATGTAGCTCATCTCGAAAGGGAAAATAATTAAAAATATTTGGTTGGGCAAGAAGAAATCCATTATTTTGATATTAACTATAGGACTTTATTTTACATGCTTCGGAATGCCCGATTTGGGCCAAATATGCACCGATTTGTTTGTTGTATGATTTTTTGCCATTTTAAGGGAACCCCACCCATTCTCGATTTTAATTTTTCAAGATTTTCAATGGGCTGGTAAATCAATACCAATGCTTGTTAAGGTTTGTAACTTTGCACATATATATTTGAAGATTTAAAAGAGAAGAAAACTAATTTACAAAAAAATTTTGTTATTGTTTTGTTGTTGTTTTTTGTAATTAAAGAAAAGTCCTTATTTTTGATGGCGGGCATGATAACTCCTCACTGGAACATCGGAATCCGAAAATTCCAACGGTGTTAGAAAGAGTACATGTCTGGCTCTCGTATGAACTAGGATTATTGACTTCCCTCTAAAATTAACAAAATGGTGGACCTTTGAAAAAATATTTTTGGAAAATCGCCGATTTTTTTACCAAAAACCAAGTTAAAAAAATAAGGAAGATCTTCAGCGATTGGCTTTATCCTAGTTCATACGATTTGGAACCGATTGGATTGTTAGTTTTTGAGTTATCGTGCCCGCCATTCACAAAAAAATGTTTAGAGAAAAACGCGTTTAAAGTTTGAGAAGCCCTTCAGCCGTCACTTGATGCTAACACAATAAATCGGCTATATCTTCAAGAGTTCTTGAGATTTTCACTTGAAATTTTGTAGAGACATTCTTTAAGCAGTGTAGATTCGAATTATATCAACAAAAATTTTGACTCCGAGAATGGGGGGGTCCCCTTAAAGGTAACTCTATAATGCCTTTCTCATAGAAGTCCTGATCTCTATTTACAAAAAAACTCGAGTAGTCGATTTTCACAATCCTCCCTAGATACCATTTTTATCATTAAAGTCATTTTGCAATGCAAGAAAAAGATGCTAATTGCTTGGTGTCAAGTCCGGACTATATGGCGGATGCATCAAAACTTCCCAACCAAGCTCCCGAAGTTTGTGGCGAGTCAATGTAGATGTGTGTGGCCTAGCGTTGCCCTGGTGGAACACGACACCTCTCCTGTTGGCCAATTCTGGCCGTTTCTGGTCAATTGCTATCTTCAAACGGTCCAGTTTTTGATAGTAGAGATCAGGATTTAGCGTTTGGCCATATGGATGCAACATAAAATAAATAATCCCTTGGTTTGGCCATTGTTTGAGATGCTTCACCGCTCTTTAACTACGATCGTTTTCGCACAGGGTTATCGTATGTGGGCCATTTCTCATCTCCAGTCACCATCCGTTTAAGAAATGAGTCTATCTCATTCCATCCGACTTCTTCCATCAATAGAATTTATATTAGATAAAATGTCAACAGTTCCTCATTCTTACCCTGCAAGATCATGCTTGCGCAGAGTAAATATTCAAGGGATCCCTGCTCATGAATATACTGTCAACTTATACGTCCTTCATGATTACATATATACCCCATGTGACGCAAATTTTGATGTTTTTTCGAATCCTTTTTCCCCCTGAATACGACCGAAAAATGTCGTGATGTTCGGTCCATAATTTTGGCCTCTAGAGCAACCAGAAAAACAGACAAAATTATGTTTTGGTCCATTTTTGGTCTTCATTGACCGGAAACGTCCGTTTGTCTATTACGATGTGTAAACACAATACAATTCCGTTTCCGGCCAAATAAGACGGACGGACAGGGTCACAAAAACCTATAATGCCCTTACAAAATAATTGTGCAGGATATAAATAAATGTGGATCCAGATGTGCCTTTTCAGGTGAAGGGTGGATCTTTTAAAAAAAGTCCGGGAATAGTGGAGAATTAAGTTTACAATTTCGACGATTTTCAAACGGCTAGCAATTGAGCACATATTATGTTAAGATGTTACATGAGCTGGTAAATGAATACCAAAGCTTGTTAAGGTTTGTAACTTTGTATATATATATTTCAAGATTTAAAAAGGAAGAAAAATAGTTTAAAAAAATTGTTGTTGTTGCTTTGTTGTCGTTTTTTGTGATCAAAGAAAATACCTTATTTTTGATGGCGGGCATGATAACTCCTCACTGGAACATCGGAATCCGAAAATTCCAACGGTGTTAGGAAGAGTACATGTCTGGCTCTTGTATGAACTAGGATTATTGACTTCGATCTAAAATTAACAAAATGGCGGACCTTTGAAAAAATATTTTTGGAAAATCGCCGATTTTTGACCAAAAACCTAGTTAAAAAATAAGGAAGATCTTCACCGATTGGCTTTATCCTAGTTCATACGATAGCTATACACTCACAGAGAAACGTGTAAACATTTGGAATCGATTGGGTTATTAGTTTTTGAGTTATCGTGCACGCCATTCGCATAAGAGAAAACCGCGTTTAAAGTTTGAGAAGCCCTTCAGCCGACGCCGGCAATATCTTCAAGAGTTCTTGAGATTTTCACTTGAAATTTTGTAGGGACATTCTTTAATTAGTGTAGATTCGAATTATATCAACAAAAATTTTGACCCCGGGAATATGGGGGGTCCCCTTAAAGGCTTGTAACTTAACATATATGTATTTGAACACCTAAAGTAAAAGAAAATGCGTGGACAACATTTTGTTGTTGTAGTTTTTGTAATTAAAAAATAGTTCTTCTTTTTAATTGGTGGTGGTCTTTAATATCCTTTCTGACCACCAACCAAGCCTAAAATATAGGAAGATCTTCACTGATAGAATTTATCCTAGTTCAGACGATTCAAGCCCGCCATTTGTAAAATCACTGTTTTGAGAAACCATGCTCTCTCCGCCACCAGCCTCTTACAAAATATATCTTCAAGAATTTTTGAAATTTTTACTTGAAAATTTAAAGAGACAAATGAAACAAAAAAAAAATAATAACTTAAATAACTAGTTCTTAGTTCTTCTGTCAAGACCCTGAAGTTTCTTTGACTACTTCTCCGATGTTCCTTAGAAAATAATATCTGGTCAACTTTGACCCACTTAGAATTAGGAATTTTATTCCGACGAATGTTTTCATGTGTTCAAAATAGTATGACAAATGAATGAATGAAGCAATACCTTTGAAACTATTTTTTATTTAATTTACAGAAGTCTTTTTTTTTTTTTTTTTTTTTGATTTCGAAAGTTTGAAAATAATTTTTTTATTAGGGTTCCTTGGTAAATAATAATTTTTTCTTAATTTTTCATATATTTTCCTATTTCAATATTAACCCATTCGTTAGAAATTTATCACCATCCACGCTTATCACTTTAAATTCATAAATCTCTCCCCCGAGAATTATGCTATAAATACCATATTTTAATATTAAATACCTGTTCGATTCAATAACTGTTGCTTTATCTGCTGCAGCTGTTGTCACAGTTGTTGCTGTCGATGATGATGCTGATTATTATGTTGTTGTTCAATGTCTGTGTAATGGTATTGGTTTTTCCTAAAATAAACGAATGCCAAGAGCAAAGTTTTAAAGGTTTTTATTTTTTTATTTCTTCTGTGTCATTTGGGTTCCACATGAATTGGTTGCGACATTTTAAACGACAACATATTTACAAATCTATAAATATTCATACACATGCACACAGACGAACATCGACCTTATCACAGCATTCGAAAAAATAGTAATAGAAAATCGAATAATTCCACTAACACTTTGAAACTCAAGCGAATACCTTGTCCGCTGATGTTTTGTCGTCAGACATTAAAAACGAATTCGACACTGTTTCCCGTTACAAATAATTTCAAAATGTTTCGATTTCCGTTTCCGTTTAACAAATCAGGCACAATTTCCGCTAAAGTTGTCGTTGTCGTCGTCGCGAGAGCAGCCTGCGAGCCAACCAGCCTTTCACCACTGAGGTTGGCTTATCAGCGGAGATATGCAACGTCAAACAATTTTTATTTCATGTTCACCTTTTAACCCGATTTACAATTGCCGTTTGCCTTTGAACACTTTTTCAGATTTTTTTCCTTTCTTCTTCTTGTATTACTATTCGCAAATTAACAATTCCGCACCAACAACAATAACCAATTCAACACTTTTGTGTTTAACACTTCTTATTATTCTTCATCACTTCACTTCGGTTCGCTTCTTTTTTTGGGGTTTCTGGAGGCTACAACAATGCAGCAAAGTATGCTTTATACTTCTTGGATTTCTTTGGTGAACCACCAATACAATTACAAAACTCACACACTACACACACACTCACATCATTGCCATCATTCAGTTAGCAGTTTGGTTCAACAAATATTGGTGTTAGATGGTAAAATATCCTTTTGTCTGTTAGTATTGGTTGGTTGGTTTTTTTCAGAGGAAACCCGCAGCTAACGTTCGTACACCTCGACAGGCGAAGACGGACTGACTGTTGCTAGTCTTAACTTCTGCTACTGGTGCTGTTGCTGGTGTTGCTGTTGTGCCAAAGTTCTATTGTATAGTGAATGCCAAATTCCCTCACACACACCGACAGAGACACGAAGCCGACGACACGACCAACAACACGATGATGAAGATAACAACTGCGATGATGATGATGATGAAGACAACGACGATGTTACACGACCAATGTTGTCGTCTGCAAGGACACATGCTCTGCAAGGACTTGCAGTCGCAGAAGAACAAACAACTGGTGGTCGCCGTCGTTGTCTGTTGATATCGTAAACAAAAACGCACACACACACAACTGTGTTGGCTTATCTCGTAAATAGAGCATAGCAGTTTACGATATGGGAAATGATGGGGAGAGAACAATCCGAGGGGTGGTGGTGGATTAGTAAATTAAAAAACTTACAATTTGAAATAAGCATCAGCAACACGAAGAGAGTGAGAGCATGAATAACAACAGAGATTGAGTAATTGTGGTATGACGTAGGGGTTGCTGTTTGTTGGTCTGAGGGCAGCTATGCTCTGTATGTGTGTGTGTGTGTCTGTGTGTGCAAATGTTTTTATTTCAAGGAATACCGCCAATACCACTAACGAACAACGAAGTACCTCTGTTCAACACGTGAAAATTTACACTAGCTTACAGGATATTTTTTTAAGAATATTTGGGGAATATTTTTTTGAATATTGAAAAGGATATTTTGAGGGCTACACTCACAGATTTCTATGGAATATTTTGAAGAAAATTTCAGGTGCTATAACGTGGAAAATGTAAATAACATCCGTTTCAGATAATTTTGAATCGATTTAGAAATATCTCTCCGTCTGCCTGTCTTGTTATCAAGTTTATACGAAAACTCATAAACAGGTTTACAGATTTAATCAACATTTTACACATCGTAAAATATTTAGATTTGAAGATGGGGACTATCGGTCCATTCCCACTGTTAATTTCTTCGCAAAGAAGTTTATAATGTCATGTGAAGTAACCGATCGGATCCAGACTTCGCACAAGCAAATTATATTAAGTTTGATAAACCTAAACCTGCTTTTGGTACCTCATCCAAAAATGGGGTTTAAGAGGTGTATATTTAATTTTGAATACCATAAATCCTCTTAAAAATAATTGTTCGGCTTTTGTATACCCTCCACAACAGTATGAAGGGTATATTAGTTTTGTTTTTCCGTTTGTAACTCATCGAAATAATAATTTCCGACCCTATAAAGTATATATATTCTTGATCTGCGTAAAATTCTATGACGATTTAAGCATTTCCTTTTCTCTGTTGTAATCACTCTAGCGTCTAAACGAATTGAGATAGATCGCTACAATTTTGCATAGAGTATTTTGTCTGCAAGCAGGTCAAGTTCGAAAATGGGTTATATCGGCCCATGTTTAGTCATAGCTCTCATATAAGGGTACCCCCTACTTTTCGATATTTTCAACCGAATTCGCTGAAATTTGGTACATTGGGTTCTTATTGGGTACCAAATATCTCACTTTTTCGTCTGTTCCATATATATTTATTTAAAGTATCTTTCAGTATACCTATGGTGGGTTATTTGCACTCTGGTCAAGCACTTATACGTACTATAGCAATTGGCCTTAGTACCTGCTGGGTACAGAATAAATAAAATGCATTTTATATTTTTTCATATTTATGAGTTCTTTATTTTCCTTATATTTGTACTATATGAACAGAATTGATGATTTTTATTTTTTAAGACAGTTGGCTTTTAATGGGTTAAGAACTATCGGTCCATTCTTTTCGACAGATGGTCATCATTTAGATATATAAATATATGTCGTATATAAAGGGAAATCGACGATCAGTTATATATGCGCACCCACTCCGCAAATGATCTCGATTTTGGGAAAGCCATAAATCTCTCAAAATATTCCCGATTTCATTTTCCTTAAATGGATCAGAACCTTTATCTAGGGACTGTGTCAAATCATGGACTAATTTTTATGGGGATTTCAGTAGAAGGAACAAGATTTCAGAGAAGGAACAAGAATAACGGAAAATATATAGGATGTTCGAAAAATATGTTGTGATATTACAAGATCATCGCCAACGATGATTTACTTCATTTTTTTTAATCCACGTCTATCCGACACACTACACACCATAATGTGTAGTGTGTATTAAATTTATAATTCAGTTTGAAACACCTAAATGTAAAGTATATAAATTATTGATCCAAAAAAATATTAGTCGGTTTATGTATGTCCGTCAGTTGAAATCACGATAGAACCCTAAAATTTTGCACATACATCTTTACTGCCCCTAGGTTTTTGTATAGCGGTACTCCCAAATATTCGATATTTTGAGTTTTTCATTTGGTACTAAATATTAATGATATTGGTTTCCTTTTTATGATAGTCCCTGTTATTCGGGTTTTTGGGCACGTTTTAACCAAATTTGGTTCTCATTATCACTACTTCCTACCAAAAATTTAACATGGCAAATACCAACATTTGCGAAGGGCACGAAAGATTAGATGAGTTCTGGCCAATGAAGACCCCTAATGTCTTTGGTAATCATCCGTTAATATTTAGGGGATGAAATGGACCAAATACTTATTTTTTGTCGTTTTTTGTGGTTGCTTCAGAGACCGCAATTATGGTCCGAACATCGCGAATATACATGGAGAAGGGGATCGAGCCAAAAAATAAGCAAGCCTGTCCATATTTAGCGGGTCAAATGGACCCTAACTTTTGTGTGAAAAATTACAAATTTTGTATTCTATAGCATATATATTAACCCCTGAAGGACATAAACCCGAGAAGTTGATAGTATATCCAAGAGGAGTGGAGTGGAGTGGAGGAGTATATTGTCGTATGTACTCGGATGTGGGAGTTACACTTAAATATTTACAGGTACTGACGTATTCATATATTATTTAGTAACCCATTACCACACTAGAGGGCGGAAATATTTTTCGTGAGGATCCAGGTATGATGAAGGAGAACGCCTTTAATTTTCGATGATGATCAGATAATAATATTGGGATGAAGTGACCGAAAACTTAATTTTGTTTTTGTTTTTTAGAGTCGATCTATAGGCCACAATTGAAAGTCGAACATCACAACACAACCAACGGTGAAAGGAATCTGGACAATTAATTAGAAGGGCTGTACTGAATATTATTAATATTTGTTGACATCTAGTCGGTCAAGAGGTTGCAAATATATGCTCAGAATATAGAACCACACAAAGTTAGATTTTCCTGGATATTGTGTAGGGTATCATATAGTCGGCCCCGTCCGACTATACTGCTCCGCTTACTGGTTATAGTTCGAATTTTCAAAAAAGAAAAAACCAGTTTGGTATATTTATTCTACACTCCATTAGTGAACATCTTTCTAACAGCTCTAGATCTACATCTCCAAATACAAATGAATAGGGATTTCTAGTAGGGATTTCCAAAAACCCAGCCCCAAATTTCAATGGTCTAGCTTCTGTCCTTTCGTCTGGGCATTGATGAAACCTTAAATCAGTCAGTCAGGAAGTCGGTCAATCACTTTACTGAGCGAGAATTTTGTAGAACATTTGGAAGTATAAAAATCTCGCCTTGTGGATTTTAGTTTACGGTTTAGGAGATACAAAAAAGACGTACATGGACTCAAGATATAATGAGGATATGTTTTACAAAATTATTCTTCATTCTATTTGACTGACGACATTTTAGCTCAAAAATAATCAGCAATAGCAAAACAGAAAGAGAAAAAGATTTTTTTCTGCATTACATTTAAGGTTACCAGGAAAAAATTCATCACGCTATAGCTCAAAAACTTAACCAATGGCCATTTTGTCCTTCTGGGTCGTTCCATTGGGAATTTTTCACTCTACAGTATTTAGAAGACCCTTGATATGTATTGTTTATCACCAAAATAAATCTGTTTATCGCCCTAGTTTGGATGATGGTTGTAGCCGCAACTTCTGCACCAAAAAAAATTAATGGACAACATTTTATTCACAAATATTTGTTACCTAGTGTAACTTGATAAAACAAAAAAACACACAACAGAATGACGAGTTATTCTAGCATGACCTTCTGAGATTTGAAAGCTTGTCGCTGCTGCTGTGTGTTTGTTACGCATTCCTTGGGTCCTTTCGTCTTGTTGTAGTCGTTGCATTTTCCTTTTTTGTTGAATTCATTTTTCATTCATTTGTTGGTAGTGGTGGTGGCAACTAGAAATGGCGGGCATTTCATATCATAATTAAAAAGTGGGAAGAACAAAACCGAAACAAAAAAAGTCGAGTCGAGTCGAGAGACGTCAACAGAAATATGGTCAAAATGAGTTTTTATTATTTCTCGTTTATTTGATGATACCTTCATTTCATTTTTTATTTCCACTTTTTGTTTTACATGCAATGGAATGTTGTGTGTGTGCATAAATCCGTTGCGAACCATGCAACCGGCATGCAATCTCTGTCTAAATAGAGACATTCTGACTTGCCTAGCTAAGTTGTCACAATTTAATGGCAATTACACTTCAATCAGAGTTATGTTGAATGGGAGGAAGTATTTTTGTAATCCTAGGAAGATGATAGGTTCATGCGTTTTTTTGTTTTTGTTGCTTCAAGTTAGATTCTTGTTTTCAACTTGAGGCTGTTATTAGTGACATAGTTAGTTAGTGAGATATCCATCACCCAGCATTCTATGGCCCTGCATATCTCCAACGATATGGCCGATGGCATTGATGCTTGGATATGAGATATGTTTAATTATTGGATTTCCTTTCAATACGTCTTTTGGGACAATACATCCATTCATTTGTCCCCTTGATGATGAGAGTTGTTTGATTTTTTGTTTTGTTGTTTTTTTTTTCTATCTTTCCGGCATTATTTATCACATACATATGTATGTGATGTACAACGATTTTCTTTTACCTCTTTTTCACTTTTCATTTTTTTTTGTTTATGTCTTGATTTTTAGTTTCCCCCAGATATTTTCTAAATGGATTTTAGTTTTACTTTTAATTAATTAACACTCGAAAAATGTGGTTGGTTAGTTAGGTGAGCTTTATGTGAATTACGTCAGATTATTTTGAATGAGAGGTGAGGGATTAGTTCGAATAAATTGAAATACCATTTGTAAATAGACAGAAGGTCTATAGTGTTTAACAAATACGTTCTTCCTGTTACAAATGTTTTACGTAAATCAACTTAAATAATTGGAATCATTGACATTTTTAATAAAAAACCATACGATACCCTACACAACTACCACAAAACTCTATCTTTCTGCGGATGTTTATTCCGAGCTTGAGTAATATTTCGTGATAGTTGCATCCTCTTGCCCGATTAGAGGTCAACAGCACATCTTCCTTACACTGACATATTTTCCGAATAATACCAATATTCAGAACAGCCCTTCTAATTACTTGGCCATATTCCCATATTCGAACATGTGTTGTGAGGTTCGGCTTTCAGTTGCGTCCTATAGATCGACTCGAAAACAAAAACACAACACATTAAGTTTTCGGTCCACTTCATCCCAATTTTATTATCTGATTATTCTCGAAAATTATAGGCGTTGTCCTTGACAATAAATGGAACATTTCAAAGCGATTCACGCTATATTTCCGCCCTCTAATGTAGTAATGGTTTACTAAATAATATCTGAATACGTAAGCTCCTGTTAATATTTACGTGTAACTCCCACATCCGAGTACATACGACAATATAATTGGTATCAATTTAAAGGTCAACCACTATACTTGGATATACTATCAACTTCTCGGGTCTATGTCCTTCAAACGTATATATATACGCTATAGAATAAAAATTTTGTCATTTTTCACACAAAAGTCAGGGTCCATTTGACCAGCTAAATATTGACCGATCTTTATCAAAACAGGCAAGCTAATTATTTGGCCCAATCCCCTTCTCCATTTAAAAATTCGAGATGGTTCGGCCATAATTGCGGCCTCTGGAGCGACCAGAAAAACCGGCAAAAATTAAGTATTTGGTCGATATCATCCCCCAAATATTAACCAATATTTCGTGATATTTACACTTTTTTGACCGATTAGAGATCAACAGCACATCTTCTTTGCACTGACATATTTTCCGAATATGTATTCACAATATTCAGTACAGCCCTGCTAATTAAATATTTAGATTCCCTTCACCTTGGGTTGTGTTGTGATGTTCGGCCTATTATTGGCATCGACTCGAAAAAACACGAACAAATTAAGTTTTCGGTCCACTTCATCCCAATATTATTATCTGATCATCACCGAAATTTATAGGCGTTGTCCTTGACCATAACTAGAACCTCTTGGAAAATTTTAAAGCGATCAGCGCAATATTTCCGCCCTCTAGTGTGGTAATGGGTTCCTAAATAATATCTGAATACGTAAGTACCTGTAAATATTTAAGTGTAACTCCCACATCCGATCACATACGACAATATAATTGGTATCAATTTAAAGGTCAACCAATCTTCTTGAATATACTATTAACTTCTCGGCTCTATGTCCAACAGGGGTAAACACTATAGAATACAAAATTTGTAATTTTTCACACAAAAGTCAGAGTCCATTTGACCTGCTAAATATTGACCGATCTTTATCAAAGCATGTATCCATGTAAAATTTCACGATGTTCGGGACATAATTGCGGCCTCTGGAGCGACCAGAAAACCGACAAAAATTTAGTATTTGGTCCATTTCATCCCCTAAATATTAACCGATCTTCACCAAAAACTATAGGGGTCTTCATTGGCCAGAACCCATCCTACACGTAAAATTTCGTGAAGATTGGTCCATAACTGTGGCCTGCATCGTGTTTACAAATTATAATGGACAGACGGACGGACGGACCGTCCGTTGGAAATATTAAGTTGGGGGGAAATATTGCCATTATTTTTATTTGAACTATAGGACTTTATTTAAAATGCTTCGGAATGTCCGATTTGGGCAGAATATGCAACGTTTTGTTGTATGAATTGTTGCCATTTGAAACGTAACTTCATAATGCCTCTCTCATAGAAGTCCTGCTCTCTATTTACAAAAAAAACTTTAGTAGTCGATTTCACAATCAGATTCCTAGATACCAATTTTTTTTATCATTAACGACATTTTGCAATGCAAGAAAAAGATGATAATTGCTAGATGCCAAGTCCGGACTTTATGACGGATACATTAAAACTTCCCAACCAGGCTCCCGAATTTTCTGGCGAGTCACTGTAGATGGATGTGGCCTAGCGTTGCCCTGGTGGAACACGACACCTCCCCTGTGGCCAATTTTGGCCGTTTCTGGTCAATTGTAGATGACTTAAAACTGTTTTAGCTCCTGGGCAATATTACGACTGCTAACATGCCGGTCAACTTCGATCATTTCTTCGATTATACCGACATTTTCGACGACCGGCCTACCTGTGCGAGGTGCATCTTTTACATCAAAAATTCCGTCCGTCTGTAGATGTTAAATTGGAAACAAAGTAGGGGAGACTGGGGCACCTTCGGCACTTTTTTTTTAGAGCTCTATATCTCAGTACTTATTGAACATATATAACAACTTTATGGCTGATTATTGTCCTCTGACTCTTAATTATCAAAAATAGTTCCAAAAAGATATATAAAAATAGTATTAGTTAAAAAATTTTTCAGTTTTGTAAAAAAAGTCAAATTCGCCGAATGTGCCCCAACCCGGGGTACCTTCGGCATTTGATGGGGCACATTCGGCACCATAGTCATAGTCGGGTAATTGTCATCGCTATCAGTCTGGTTGAAATTCTGATCCTCTAAAGGCTCTATTTGGTTTTAATACGCCACACAATGTTTGAATTATAGGGCTTTATTTTCTAGCGGCGGACGTTTACATCTCAAGGTCGCACACACCATCAATACAAGCACGTTTGATCTTATATATGCATTTTCGGGCCATATTAAAGGATTAGTTTTAAAGACAAACTCAAAAACATTTTAAGGAAAATACTATTGCACAATCTGTATATGGCCGAATGTGCCCCACTTTAAAATGCCGAATGTACCCCGAATGTACTTTTTATAGTTTTTTTCATTTTTTTCGATCAGATTGTAAAAACATTATGTTTTTAAATATTTGTGTAATAATACACATCGTAGTTAACAACTTTTTAATAATATTGTCTTAAAATTTTTAAAAGTTGTATACACGAAATATTTACGAAATGGAATTGAAATATTACAGAAACATCTATAAAAATACAAAAATCTATGTACAGTATAAACTTGATAATCCGGACCTCGACAATCCGGATTATTCGGTAATCCGGACTGCATTTCACAACCCATTGCGTATCCTATAATCCGGATTGATTGACCTATTTGACTCAAAAATCCGGATTGTAAAGATACGTTTCTTTTTATTTTAATAAAAAATCGTTGCAAATTTAATTGAAAATGGTACCTATTATATTCAATGTTCATATTTTTGAAATGAATAATTTTCATTTTTAATAAAAACATAAAAATAATTAAATTATCACCAAATTAATATAAATTTAAACCAATTAATAAAACTCGATAATCCTGAAATCTCGGTAATCCGGATTGGGGTCTGCAATCAATTATCCGGATTAGCGAGTTTTTACTGTATCTAAATAAGCTTATTAGCTAGAACTTTCAAACTTTGTGTCAGTTATTTATTTCGATATTCGATACCTATGTATCGAAACTAGAGATGTACGGTGAGAGCTTCATATTGAAAACGCGATTGCCGAAGGTGCCCCGATGCCGAAGGTGCCCCAGTCTCCCCTACAGGTCGCATTTATAATCCCATTTGAATGAAATTTGGCACAAGTCGCTTATTTGGCCTAAGGACGAACCCTATTGAAATTGGTGAATATCAGTTCAGATTTAGATATAGCTCCCATATATATTTTCATCCGATATAGGCACCAAAGTCCCTTTATATCTTTCGAAATGTGGCATAGCGTACTGAATTAGGTCCAGAATGATGTGTGCCAAGTTTCGTGAAAATCGGGTCAGATTTAGATATAGCTGACATATATATTTTCGTTCAATTTAGGGTAAATGGGCCACCAAAGTCCACATATATATTTCGATTTGCACGAAATTTGGCATAAGGTACTGAATTAGGTTCAGAATGATGTGTGCTATATTTTCGTCCGATTTTATGTAAATGGTGCACCAAAGTCCTTATATATTCTTCGATTTTCACGAAATTTTGCATGGCGTACTAAATTAAGTCTAGAATGATGTGTGTTAAATTCCGAGAAAATCGGTTCAGATTTAGATATAGCTCCCATATATATTTTCGTCAGATTTAATGTAAATAGTGTACCAAAGCCTCGACATATCTTTCGATTTTCAGGAAATTTGGCATGGCGTACTAAATTAAGTCTAGAATGAGGAATGATGATGAACTTGAAAATCGGTTCAGATTTTGATATAGCTGACATATTTATTTTCGTCCTACTTAATGTAAATGTTGCACCAACATTCCTATATATCTTTCGATTTCTACCAAATTTGGCATAGCGTACTGAATTGAGTATAGAATGAGGTGTGTTTAGTTTCATATGTACAATATACATAAAGTGGTTAAGGGTATCATATAGGCGGCCCAGTCCGACTTTACTACTTTCCTTACTGGTTTTTTCCCCAACCTAATATTTATTTCTGAACCTAGATCTATATTTTTGTCGAATATTTGTAGGTACAAAATATCTCATATTATGGTATATAGATTACCGCGCAAGAATATAAGGACGAAAAAGAGGTACAAGGACTTGAGATAGAATAGAGTATATGCTCATTCGATTTCACTATAGAAGTGTCATCTCAAAAATAATCTGCAATAGCCTCAAAGATAGTTATGCTTTTCGTCATGAATTTTAGTGCTATAATTAAAAAAATTGTATCTATGCCGAATTAGTTCTGCTGGGCTCTTAATATACTTGTCAAGGGCTCTGTTGCCTTATAAGGAATTTCCCACCCCTTGCCAATTATTGGAATTATTTATGATGTTTGAAAAGTCGGTTTAGTTTCGTCGACGAGAATAACTGAACTTAGAGAAGAGTACTACGTCTTATTAAATGCCGCAAAGGGAATACCAAATTTTTCGATGGGGTTTCTTTTAAATTTTATATCGTAACCTGCCATTTGTCCGTTTTGATCTCTGAGACCGATTATTTTCTTAGCCATCGGAAATGTCTGAGATACCAACTTTATGAAAACTGAAATTTAGACAATAATGTTAATTTTAATTTTACTTCGGGTGAATGTACATATCCTATCTACCATCTATTTATGCAATTTGTAATTTCTGAAAATCTACAGGCCATCAGAAGATACTTTTTTTCGATGCGACCACCCAAGATTTCTCTCTTTTTAGCCGTTTCAATTAATGAAATCTGTCCAAAGCAGAATATTTCAATTGGTTGATTTCGGGTTTTTCCTTTGATAGATTCATTCGCTCGTTCTTTCGTTCTTTTAGTCACTCATTCAGTCATTCATCGATCAGCATTGACAATGCAGAAAATTTGCAGTCCAGGGCCGCTAATAACGTCATTGCTGTGCCATGTTTGTTGCAAAGGATTTTGTGTGGCAATTTCATTGCTCTGTCGAAACATTGTTGTCAATGTGTAGATGTGAGTACGTAGATATGTATGTGTGTAGCAGATATGCTTGTCCGTGTATATAAAACATATTGCATTTTGTTTTCGATACTAATAGACTAGGGAATTAATTAAAAATGGTTTAGATGTAGTGGTTGCTTGACAATTTTAGAATTTGGATAAAAATGTATTTGCTGAAAATCGAAAATTATTTAACAGAATCCTTACAATTTATAGAGGTTTGAATTTAAAGAACGAGCATTTTAATTTATTTTTAACCACATTAAATAAAATTCCTGATCCCTGTAATTAAAAATCCCTTCTACCGACTACTAGTATATTCCGTTTATATATTCTTTACAGTAGAGCGACTATACATTCCTAAGAGCCATCTGGCATTTCTATTAGAAATTTCGATATATGAAGCATATGTATACTCAGTACGGTTTTTGCAGTGCCTGAAAAATTAATTTGCCAAACAGAAAATAATTAAATCGCCATTAATTTTGGCCGGGCCAAAAATTTTATACCATGCTCTGAAAAAATAATTTTCCAAAATTGGAGCTTTGGCAACACGGGAGCCTATTTCGGTATACAAATGCTGCTCGAGTATAGAAAATTTAGAAAATGGGGCTGACCTTTATAACAATTTTCCGTAAAAATGCGTTTTACCCTCCAATATCCCGAATGTCAAATTACAGTCAATACAAAGGGAACATGCGGCAAAAACTTTTAAAATACTGTCAAAACATAGACCTATATTGAGCCTTCAATAACCATTTATACAAATTGGTGTAATAATACGGCTAAAGTCTTCATAATATAAAAAAGTATGTCGGGACCGTCATAGAAGAGTTATACCAATACGTAAAGCAAAATTGATAATTTCTGCTATGAAGATTTGGCACCTCATGACAACCTGAAAAATCAAATTAGAGTCAATTCGGTTGGAAAACGTGCTCAAAATCACCAAAATACGAAACGTTTGGATGTAGGTTAGCATTTTATGGGGGCTTCCCGCAGATTTTATACTCAATAAGAATCCGAAATATAAAATTGAAGTCAATATAGTTTCCTAAAAAATTTCATAAAAATATCAAAATTTGCGATGATGGGATGAGGGTTATCCAAAAAATGGACCAATATCGATAGTTTTTAGTAGAAGGAATTTCTACCTAGCGAGAATACGAAATTCTATATTTCAGCTGTTTAGGATGAAAAACCCAGAAGCTTCAATATACGGAATATTGGGTTGTACCATTATATGCGGTCTACTCCGAAATAGGGGCCAAATTTTGGTAGGGCGTTTTTATACCCAATAAGAATCTATAACATTAAATAAGATGCAATTTCAAAATACCGAATAATGGGGAGGGTGATGGGAGGGGACTACCCTAAAAGTGAACCAATATTTGTTTTGGTATGCTACCCAGTGAGAACCATAAATACCTAATTCGTTTGAAAAATGTTCCCAAAACCTCAATCTGGGTTTTTCGTGGGACAAACTTCTATTAACAATTTTCAATATTGGCCAATGTTTAATAAATATCCCGCTCTATGTTGGGTGTTATAATGTCCTTAGGTGAATTATCCAATCAAAGTGACTGCAATTTCGCATTCCAGCTTGTGGGTGAATAAAAAAGGTATTCGCTGAAAATGTTAATATTAGTTTAGGGAAAAAGAAATCCATTACTTTTATATGAACTATGGGACTTTATTTAACATGCTTCAATGTCCGATTTGGGCCAAATATGCACCGTTTTATTGTATGATTTGTTGTCATTTTAAAGGTAACTTCATAATGCCCCTCTCATAGAAGCACTGATCTTTATTTATAAAAAAAACTCTAGTAGTCGATTTTCACAATCCTCCCCAGATACCAATTTTTAATCATTAAAGAAATTTTGCAATGCAAGAAAAATATGATAATCGCTTGGTGCCAAGTCCGGACAGTAAGGAGGATACATAAAAACTTCGCAATCAAGCTCCCGAAGTTTCTGGCGAGTCACTGTAGATGTGTTTGGCCAAGCGTTGTCCTGGTGGAACACGACACCTCTCCTGTTAGCCAATTCTGGTCGTTTCTGGTCAATTGCTATCTTCAAACGGTCCATTTGTTGACGGTAGAGATCGGAATTTAGCGTTTGGCCATATCGAAGCAACTCATAATAAATAATCCCTTAGTAGTCGATTTTCTGGCCGTTTCTGATCAATTGCTATCTTCAAACGGTCCAGTTGTTGACAGTAGATATCAGAATTTAGCGTTTGGCCATATGGAACCAACCACCAAATGCATAGCAGAACCTTCCTGGCCGTTAGTTCTGGTTTGGCCACCGTTTGAGTTGCTTCACCGCTCTTGGACACAGAGTTAACGTATGTGATCCTTTTATCATCTCCATTGTCCATCCGTTTAAGAAATGGGTCTATCTCATTCCGTTTGGCCAAGGCTTCGAAAGACTTGGAAATTCGATCCATCCTATTCTTTTCTGTTAATTGGTGTGGCACCCAAACATCGAGCTTCTTATTGAATCCAGCTTTGTGTACATAGCTTAAAACGAAAAAGTTCAGAGTAACATTTTTTTCCTATTGGAAAAAATACTATCCTGATGCACTGAAGAGTTTTTTCCACAGAGGCAACGAAAAAAAATCTGTCCTGATTCAATTACGATATATTTATTTAAAAATCAGTCCATAATTTCTCCGATTTTATCGACATTTTCGACGACAGGTCTAATGGATTTATTTTTCCCCAACCTAATATATGTTGATCCATAAAACGATGTAACATTCATATGTAGATTCTGCCCCATTAAAGTATTTTGGAGGTCATAGGCGAATTTTTCAACCGAAGTATTTAAATTTGGATAATTGTTTGACATAGATTTCAGGATCCTTGGTGATTCCATTCAAGTGACATTCTAGTTATGCTATGGACAATTCTTAATGTGTGGCCAATTTCATCCAAATTTCTTCCAAACTTAGTTCTAGTTCAAAGATGAGGAATATCGGTTAACTCCTTCTGGTACCTCCCATATAAAATGGTCAAAATTGTGCTAAAAAAATTTACACAATCCATTATTTTTACCAAGCCTAAATCTAAAAGAAAGGGTCAATATTTTATAAATCCAATTTGAAGTCAATAAAAACGTATATCTTATGTAAAGCGAATAATAAAATATGTGTGTAATTCCGAAGTCCTTATATATCTGTCGGCAACACCGACTGACATTTGTTTACTTGTTTTATAAATGCTTCAAATATGTTGAGCTGGTCTTTTCAGGATATATGTGAGTTTCCATACATTTGCAGTCGTCCGAATGCTGCTATGAACCGTATCAACAGTCACGCTTTGCAGTATATTCGTCGGAGACCTCATAAAGTATATATATTCTTGATCAAAATTGTATATCGATTTAGCCATGTCCGGCTGTCTTTTGAAATCGCTATAGAGATATTAAATATATAGGTTTGAATATTACTTCTGGAATGTTTGGGGTGACAAATGATGTCTATCGGTCCATATATATAATCATAGCCAATTTCTAGTATTTTGAGTGATATTACCCAAGAGACAATACTTTGGCGGACTAGAGTTTTGGAGACTGATATGTTAGATACAGAGATAACGTATGTGTCGAAAAGTAGAGAACTCTCTACAATTCGTGGCAATACTGGCTAAAATTGTGAATGGTGTTTAAGGTTCCGATACGGTAACAGCTAATTATGTGCAATTTTGGTTTCGTAGATTCCGTTCAAGAATTTTTGATGTTAAATATGCACCTCGCACTGGTAGGCCGGTCATCGAAAATGAGGATAAAATCGGAGAAATGATCGAAGTTGACCGGAATGTTAGCAGTCGTAACATCGCCCAGGATCTAAATATAATAAAATATAAATATAATGGATTTCTTTTTTCCCAACCTAATATATCTGTTACTAAGAAATAAAATTCAATCATATAACAAACAAAAAGAACTGATACTTATTATTTAAATTCATATTTTATCTACACAAAAATACATGTATTTCGATTCCCCATACATCAATGAAACATAAACACACACACGCACACATTACATTTACACACATGTATAATCAAGAGATTTGCAATAAAAGTGTTGTTACCTTTTAACACCAATTTGACTATAACAAATATCAGCAACAACAATAACATCAACTGTAGTAGTCATTCGACCTTACAAACACACTCATATATGTATGAGCGTATTTGTATCAAAGTCTATTGTATGTAAATAATATTATATGTGAATATTATACATATATATGGGCAATATTGCCAATTTTTTAATATTCCATTTTCAAAAAATCAGTTTTTTTGTTTTTGTGGCACATCAATGATTTTTGGTACACATATAGAGAAAAATGTTCTGACTCCGAAACCGTTCGCGATCAAATTTTTGGTTGATGCGCGCAAAAGTTATCGAGGCTTCAATTTTGGGCATAAGAAAAAAAAATCTTAAAATTACGCCGTTTATTATATTGACCAAAAACGTTGATATAAATCTTCCTCCGTAAAATAAGAATATCAATATATTATAATAATCGCGATAAAATTGCACATATTCGCGAAATATGGGAAAAATAAAAAAATATAGCAGATTACATTAATATTTTCATTATATTAATGACATACACACACCTAAAAATTAATTTAAAAATATCTACATAATCTAATCACCATGGTGAATCAAATGATATCAAAATCACACAAGTCCGTGTAGCGGTTTCTAAATCACAGCGACAACAAAACAAGATATTGAGGAAAAATATTTGTTTTTGGTTCGAAAAAAATAATGTCATCATATTTATTTTTTTAATTGTATACAAGAAATTTCAGAAAAAAATGTTGGGGTTATTCTGCTATTTTACCCGAATTTCGCCGAAAAATTGACATATATAATAATAATCACTTTTTGTGTATAAGTATACGCCTTGCGGATTATATCAAGACCCTTCCGATAAATCTTAGAATTCTATAGATAGGAATAAATCTTAAAATAAAACTATATTATAAAATATACATTTTAAATTGCGTGTAATTCGCGTAATTCTCAAAATCATTTGATGCGCATGCGGTTTCCAGGAAGTACTGAAGTTTATCTTCCAATCCATATATATTTTGCGAAATTTCATTTGACGGCTAAGATGTGCCGCACGTTACATTGAAGTACCCAAAAAATAGTAAAACGCGAATAATTTCCGAAAACTCCATATGCCATTAACGCGCATCCGATTTCGTTGTGCACCCTAAAAAAATACATCGATCTATACCGATTTCAATGTGGTCCATTAAGAACCATGGATGTGCCAGCTCACACTATTTTTGAGATAAATTGGGTACATCTCTCTTTCGGCTGAAGTTTTTAAAGTTCTCTTTTCGAAAAAGAACAAAATCCGTATGAGGTCATTTATTGAAGCGAAAATGATCCACAGAAAACGCAAATAAATCCGCGATATTTTCAAAAACATTTTTTGCCAAATTTCGTGTTTTTGGAAGGCCAGTTCCCGCCGTTCTAGTAGATGGATTTTCACGAAGAAGATTTTATATCATCCGAAACGTAAAAAACCTTCTTGATCGCGGGTACCCATGTCATTCAATTGACGGATCTAAAAATTTGGCCCGAAAAATAGGTTTTTTAGAAATTTGATCGCACAAAATTTTCACCATCGGATGGGTATTACTCTGAAGCTGTGCATACTACATACACAAAATACATATCAAATTACGCAGATTCGCGACTACAATAATCTTATAATCGATTTTTAGAAATTCCTGTTTGCGTATTAAAGCTAGAAGTAAAATTAAAAAACACTCAAAATCGAGCTTAAAAATGTCAGCATAATTTAAAGGTAGATGCAGCTAAAATTTTGCATAATGATACATAAGAGACGTAGTCCCCATTTTGTTGGCTTCTAGTTTTACTTTGACACGAAGACCGTGATATGAGTGGCTTAATCACAAATCGATAGAGAACATAAAAAAACTGGTTCGCCTCAACCTGTTTTTACATATTTTTTTACATTAAAGTAGACACAGCTTCCACCAAAATAAAGATTGAAGGTCAATATCATGAGCAGTTTGCAACGACAGATCAATTAACCCAAAACTATTCACTTTTTTTCATATACTTAAGTAATTCCCGAGTTATAAAGGGGTGAACCTCTGCTTCAGCTATGTTAAAAAATTGGCAATATTGCCCATATATATATATATACATACTATTCTAAATAATAACACTTGGGTTGTTAACATTTTTATGTTTTGAGACCAAATTGACTTGTGTTCGTTCTACATTTAAAGGTGCCCCACAATGCCAAAAAACCCCCCAAAACACAACTGGGCCTTATTTCGTAAATTTTCTGTTTCTGATGGTAATGGAATTCAGGATAATGAATTTCCGAGATTTGCATATTTTTGTGGATACTTTGTTTGTGTTTTTGCTTTTCTTCACCGATGGTGTTGTAACCAGCTCAGCAAACTGTATTATAGTACACACATACATACTTGTATTTTCCTTTGAACATTGGCATAAAAAGGATTTTTGGTAATGATATTTTGTGTTACTTTTTAAATAGGGTAGAGAGGTGTGTTTTTTTTAATTGTGGGGCCCTTTGTGATTGTAATGACAAAGATCAATGAACTGTCGAAATAGGATACAATGTATTCGAAATAATGATACAAATATAACAATGGGTATGGTAATAAAAATTTAAAAATAAACCGTATGCTACAAATATTATTATTATCTTCACAACAATGTTGTCAGGGTATTATAGCTTTGTGCAGTCCCAAAAGTTTGTAACTCTGCGAAATATTGGTCCTAGACCCACCTTTAAGTATACCGATCGTCATATCTTGACTAGCTGAGTCGATCTAGACATGTGTGTCCGTCCGTCCGTCTGTCCATTATAATTTATAAACACGATGCAGGACACAGTTATTGACCAATCTTCACGAAATTTTGCATGTAGGATGGGTTCTAGCCAATGAAGACCCCTATGGGTAAAGATCGGGTTATATTTAGGGGATGAAATGGACTAAATACTTAATTTTTTCCCCTTTTTCTGGTCGCTGCAGAAATTTTACATGGAGAAAGGGATCGGGCTAAAGAATAAGCATGCCTGTTTTGATAAAGATGGGTCAATATTTAGCGGATCAAATGGACCCTGACTTTTGTGTGAAAAATTACAAAATTTGTATTCTATGACGTATATATATACTCCTGAAGGACATAGACCCGAGAAGTCGATAGTATATCCAAGAACAGTGGTTGACCTTTAAATTGTACCAATTATATTGTCGTATGTACTCAGATGTTGGAGTTGCACATAAATATTTACAGTTGCTTACGTATTCAGATATTATTTAGTAACCCATTACCACACCAGTGGGCGGAAATATAGCTCTGATCGCTTTGAAATTTTCCATGAGGACCCAGTTATGGTCAAATCCAACGCCTATAATTTTCGGTGATGATCAGATAATAATTTTGGGATAAAGTGGATCGAAAACTTAATTTTCTGTTTTTTTTAGTCGATATATGGGCCACAATTATAAGACGAACATCACAACACAATCCACGGGAATATGGACATGTACCTAATATTAGAAATATTCGGAAAATATGTCAGTGTAAAGAAGAGGTGCCGTTGACCTTGAATCGGGTAAGAGGGTACAACTATTACGAAATATTGCCCAGGCTTGGAATAAAAATCCGCTCACTGGTTTTATTATACATTTAATTTGAAAATAAGGAGTTATTATATATTTTTAAGGTCCAACAGAACTCTCTGGTCTCATTAGTGATAAGTGAGTGAATGAGCTAGAAACTTAAAATTTTGAGTGTGGTGTATAGGCGTGTGATAATGCTGCCTTTTTTGAAAATCGAACTAAAAGGGTACGAAAAGTACTAAAATGCACTAAATATGGTATCTTTTGTATCATATATAATTCTGAAATTTGGAATGTGGGTCACTCATGGAAAGTTAGAAAGATGTACAAAGGGTCGACCTATAAGTGTACGAAAAGTACTAAACTTTACTAGATCTAATTGTATACATATTGAACATATAGCTAAAATCTTGAAATTTTATATATGGGATACAGGTTAGAAAGTGGTGCTGGTGTAGGGAAATTGTCATAGAAACTCGTACATATGTGTATGAAATTTGGTACTATTAGCATTTAGTTGAGAATATAGAGATGGATTTCCGAAAATAGGAATTAAGATTACTATTGGAGTACAGGATTGCGTTAACATTACAAAATCGTATTGTTGGTTCCGTACACTACTAAATGATACTACACATTTCGTACAAGTTGTATGTAGAACAACATATAGAACTGGAATCTTGAAATTGGAAATTAAAATAACTGTTGGAGTGTGGGATTGATGTACTTTAGGAAATTCGTACGTATGGTTGCGAAAAATACTAAATGACACTACATTTAGTGCAATTCAGGTGCGGATTCTTTGTGAACGGATAGACCTGAGAACCTGAAATTTGGAATTATAATTACTGTTGAAGATTGAGCTTTTGGCAGCTTTTAAAATTCGAATTTATGTGTACGAAAAGTACTAAACGACCCTAGATTTGGTACAATTTGGATTTCGGCGAAAGGAGAGATCTGGGAACCTAAAAAATTGGAATAATGGTTTCTGTTTTAGTGTAGAATTAAGATATTGAAGTATAGTACTTATGTGGACTATATGGTACTATATTTGGTACAAGTTGATTATGTGTGAACGGATAGAGCTGGACTCCAGAATTTTGGAACTAAAATTACTGTTCGAGTGTAGGATTCAGGTAGTTTAGAAAATTCGTACTTATGGGAACATAAAATACTAAATCCTACAAATTATTTTACAATTAGTTTTTGTGTGTCCGGAAATTTTGAGATTAAATTACTTTTTGGAATGTATGTGTACCAAAGGGTACCAAACTTGGTACAATTTAGATTTGTTGGACGGATAGAAATGGAAACCGGAAATTTCAATTAAGGTTACTGCTAGAAACATAATTGAGGTAGTTTAGGAAATTCGTACTTATAAGTACGAAAAGTACTAAATGTTGTACAATTCGAATTTCTGTGAAAGGATAGGGCTGATATATTGAAATTTAGAATTGAAATTACTGTTGGCATGTAGCCTTTAAAGTGGACTTATGATTATTATTGAAATGCATGAATGAGGTAGTTTTGGAAATTCGTAGTTGTTGGTATGAAAATTACAAAATTTGGTACAATTTTAACTTTGGTGAACGTGTAGGACTAGAATTCTGAAATCTGGAAATAAGAATACTGGGTATTCATGAGATAGCTTTGGAATATGGATAAGAAAACAACAGAATGATACCAAATCTGGAACAATTTGGATTTCGATAAACAGATAGAGGTGGAATTCTTATATTTGGACTTACGATTACCATTTGAAAGCAGGATAGAGGTTTTTAAAATTCGTACTTATGAGTGCGAAAAGTACTAAATTTAGTACAATTTGGACTGTGGTGGACATAAGATTGCTGTTAGAGCGTAGAATAGATGTAGTTTTAGAAATTCTTACTTTTGAGCATAAAAAGTACTAAATGGTACTAAATTTTGTACAAATTGGATTTGAGCTGGAATCCTGTGATTTGGAATTTAGATTACTTTTGAATTGTAGGAGACTGCTTTGGAAACTCGAATTTATGTTTACGATTTATGCACTAAATAATTTGGAACAATTTGGATTTGGGTAACGGAGAGAGCTGAAAACCTACAATTTGTTCTTAACTGGTACTAAAGGAAGGACAGTTGATATATGGAGGAAGTCTTGAAAATGTGTACTTATGTGTAAGAAAAGTGGTGAATGGAATTAAATGTGAAACCTGTAGGTATTTCCTAAAGTATATTATTAAAATTCTTTATCAATTTTGAGTCTGTATAGTGGAAAAAAATAAATGGAAAATTATATGTATGGAGGGTGCAATTGGTAATAAATTTGATATTCGATGCAGAAATAGAGGTGGAATTCGGAATTATAATACAACAAATTATACAGTATTTACGATTTCCATTTAAAATATTATTTATTTGTTATTTCCTTTCCGCATACGAAATAGTGGACACTTCGCTAGCAAACAATAAACAAATTTTAAATAATATTATAATAATTTTTCTGGCACTTTTCTAAAATGTGTAGTACCTGTCATCATTATTTTAAAAGTTTTGCCCAACCAAGTTTTGGCAACACTTTTGAGTTATGGTGTGAAGAATTTTTTACTGGTAACTGTATAGTCCATGAAGATCTTTGTATGCGGCTACTGCAGATTATTTTTATTGTGACATGTCTTTAGTTAAATCGAATCAGGAATATATTTTGTCCCAAAACTAAATATTACAAGATAAACTTTTTTATCCTGGAAAAGATTAAAAAAATGTCAGTTGGTGTAGCCGACAGATATATACCCTCACCTTATGGATTTGAAAATGTTGACCACCAGAAGGAGTTGACCAAATGGGTCCCATCTTCGGACTTGATCTAGGCTTGGTTCAAATCGGACATCCCATTAGCCTGATATTGGATTTATATATATTGAAAATTTTGGCCCTCTGTGGGGGAGGTAGCAGAAGGAGTGGGCCGATATTCCCCATCTTCGAATTTAAACTAAGTTCGAAAGAAATATAAAGATGTGCACAGTTTGGATCAAATGGAGTATTCCCTTCGAGAGTTATCGTGCGCACCAGCCAGCCAGACAGACGGACGATAAATCGACTGCAAATTTTCTGAAACGGATTTGGTCCAAAGAGGCATTGAGTCTAAAACCAATATTTCGATGAGGCATATTTTCACCGCATCAAAGTGTATATACTCTCATTAGCCATAAGTCTGAGCGTATAAAAATGTCGCTCATACAATTTTAGATATGATCCAAGGACAAAAAATTGATATTAGTATGTTTTCATGTCCGCTTCATCTGAAACTGTCCGCTTCATCTGAAATATTTAACATAAATAAATCTAATGAATAAAATTTTTAGTTTTTAATAAAAATTTTCGCCAGAGGCATATTTTTAAACCCGATTTTTGATTTGAGCATATCATTTTGCTAACCACGTTAATAAATTGTCTGTAAAAGAGTTAACTGGATTTTTAATATACTCATCACATATTGTCTTCCTTGCATTTGAAGTTCCAATCCACCAACTTATTCAGGGTCTGGACCCAAAACATTTATTGGACATAATGGTCATGGACATATATTTCGGATTAGTGTTCCTGAAAAATATCGAATAGTATGAATTATGATAATCATACCTTGATCCACAGTGCCTTCTCGCAAATTTGCTGCTAATGATTTTACTTTGACACACATGTAGTTGATATCATATCATACCCATATATACATCGAATATGTGTATACCAATGTGGGTGTGCACTTATTCACTTTGTATGCTGATATTCCCAAATGTTATTAACATTGAGTATTTCGAAACCTTGATAGTATGAAGGGTTTCAATCAACAAACACAGACACACACACACTGAAAAGCAAACAAAAAATATTTTCATTATTAGCGTGTTTGTGGTGAGGTAAAAATTCCTTTTTGCATTTACCACTGTTTTCACACAGCTATAATGGTAAAATATTTTAACTTTTTTGTGTTTCAACGTGTCAACACTTTTTTGTTGTTGTATATGCCTGTTCAATATTAACACTCGTTGTAAATATATATTTTTCGTTGAAAGTCATGTGGTTTTGGGAAAATTTGCGGCAGATCAGTGGGTAATTTTTATGCAATCTACCTGTCGTCCACGTTGTTGTCGTGACTATTCAATGTTGTGGATTTACGGTTTTGCAAATGTTAGACCACACACAAACACACACACATAAATTGTTGGAATTAATTTAAAGCGTCAGTTAATCGCATATTGTGGCTACATGTCAACACACACTGCGGAATTCTATTGACTTTGCTAGTAAATTGTAATCAGATATAATTTACAGATGCCTAAAGCTATGCTATTGCTGGTGCATAGGTAAACCTAAACTTAGCACCCATTAAATAATAAATACGCAGTATGTAATTTTAATAAATATTTACAATACTAATTGCAATTTATTTATGTTTAGCTGTGTGTGTGTGTGTAACTTCGAGTCAGATAGCAAAACAAGAAATATGGGAAAATAACAATTTGGGCAGGGATTTGATTACATGTTGGATTATGCATATATATTTTTCAATAAATTATATATAAAATCAATGTTTTTCAATTCTATCAAAATATACAATTTACTTTAAAATGTATGCGTCAAATGGATCTGCATTTTTTATGGGGCCTTTAACCCAAAACAGTATAGGATGTCAGGCAGTGGAAGATATTAGACTCGTCTTCATTCAGATTGTCTGTAATGTTGTATTTGAGTTGTGTAGTAAATATTCTTACCAAAAATGATCAATTTTAGTCCTATTTTATGGTAACCTCTTTATATCGGCTTATTGGGGATTTTGTGCTCTATTTCAACCAAATTGACTTTGATTTAGTATTTTGGATTCTAATTGGGTATGCAATCTTCACACCAATAACTATGCATATTGACATAGATTTAGAGGTTGCTAAATCTCTAATGTCATATGTACTCCCCATAATTTTGATATTTTGGGCGTTTTGGGTACGTCCTTCACGAAACTTTGCACACGTCAATATATACTCAATACGGTATGGTATTCCAAATTTGAATTTATTTCTGTACGCTATGAAAAATTTTGTCTCAATCGCCCACCAGCACCGAAGTGCATGCAGAAGGCACACTCTCCTCCTTGTTGCTGTACCAATCGGAGAGCATGCAAAAGGCACACTATCCTCCTTGTTGAGGGGCGACACCCGCGATTCGGAAAACCTCCGATCAGGCTTGAGGCCGAAGTCTCTCCCAGTTCGACGCAAGTCCGGGCTGGTATCCCAATACAAAAATAAGCAACACGTACACGATTGGTACAGCACCGAAGTGCTATACCAATCGGTCAGTTGCTCGAGACTCGAGACCGAAGCATCTCCCTGTTCGACGCAAGTCCGGGCTGGTATCCCAATACAAAAATAAGCAACACGTAGCAGCAAAAGCACAAGTAACAAGCAAACCTTGCCACTGGCAGTTTCGACGTTGAACAAATACACACGACACAAACAATTAACATGCTGTCCTCACGGACTGCACAAAGGACCCAAAGGACCGCGGCAACGGACATCACAACACAAACACTCAACTAAACTGCCCTCACGGACAGCCTTCACGACATCTACAAGAGGAGTGAACCTCGTGAAAACAGGGACACTGC
This sequence comes from Musca vetustissima, assembly GCF_032173495.1. Classification (NCBI taxonomy): domain Eukaryota; kingdom Metazoa; phylum Arthropoda; class Insecta; order Diptera; family Muscidae; genus Musca; species Musca vetustissima. Next base: position 11,294 of record NW_026882762.1, on the reverse strand, counting down.
GAACCACCCACGATGCAAAACAACAGCAGTCAGCACGTTCTTCGCCAACAACCGCAACAACACCCACCGCCACATGGTGCACCAACCCACCACCACCCGGTGCAACCGACCGAGCCCACCTGCAAGGGGGCTATGCAAGAGGACCACCTCCACAAAGTGTTGTCCTTTTCCTAAGTGCTTCACGAGCAATACTACTTAAACAACTTAAGGCCCGATCGTCTTCAAGAGCCCTACTGAATTCCCACTCCGCCCCTCCATTCGATAAACCCATACTTGCTAAATCTCTAATGTCATCATAGTAACAGCATTCCGTCAGGGTATGCTTCCCGTCCTCAGACATCCCGCACTCACATAAATCCGTCTGGGACAGGCCTCTTTTGTGCAGAAACGCATTGTGAGAACCATGCGCCCCGCCAGTACTTAAGCCGAAGCGAAAGTCCGGTCCACTACGAACGTTGCGCCACGAATAAATTCGTACGTCACCCTCCTTTTGTCACTGTTCGTCCACCTACTCCTCCATCTATTAACAACACACTCCCGAAGGATAGTGCTCTATCACCTACTAGCCCCATCCACCAGATCAGAAGGTCTGAGCCAATCATCCTCATCCAACTGGAAGCCACGCTTAAGCTTATACATAATAGCCCTACATCTCACCTCAAGAGCAAGCGGCGCGGCGCCTAGAAGCACTTGCAAACAGCGCCAAGCAGCACTTGCCTTTGTGGAAACAGTGCTACTCACTGGCAAACATGCTAACATGACGAAGTCATGGATTTTTTTAAGAATATGTTTGATGGTCCCTTAAAGGCGTGGATTTTTTTCTTTTTTTTTTTTTTGAGAATATTTACGAAGGTCCTTTAAAGGCTTGGATTTTCAAATAATTTTAGATTTGTATTTACCTTATGGCATTTGTTACACGATCCGGCCTTAGATTCTTTATAATACACATTTTTTGCAATGGTCTCCGGAAACAATATTTTAAATTAGGCCTAGAAACATTATTTTAAATTAGATTATAGCCTTGAAAATAATTTTTAGAAAAAAAATAAAATAATCGTTATGACCACTTTGAAGAATTCCGGAAAAAGATTTACTATGATAAGCCGTTAAAACAGTAGTCTTTTAAAAATCTTTGATTTGACAGGCCTTAGAAAAATATACTTTAAAAAATTGAATAGAATAATATTGAATTACGTGGCCCTGTTGCTTTTGTGGCCTATAGCGATATTGTTGAAGTTAATCTTTATGCCGATTCATACCATCTAAATCCGACTATAAACAAATAATCATCAATGGATAGCGGAAGTAACTCCGGACACAAACCATAGTCTCAAATGCGGCAATTGTTCATATTGGCGTAGCCATCGATATGTAAGACAAAATGATTTTTTGATGAAATTACTTATGCAGGTACCATAACAGCAATGACAGAATCTTGTTGATGATCTTTCGGCCTGATTTTTTCTTTTGAGTGAACTTATACGCTGCCAAAAAAAAGAGTAAAATATAATTCTCGGATTTCGTCAAAGTTTTGAGCTACATCAGTAACATTTTCAGTAGTTGTTCAAATGCTTGTTTCAGATGTGGTCCTGATGTTTGCCAATAGAACAAACATCCAGATATATGAAAACAAATTAATGATGGTAAATTTAGTGTTGCGTAGTTATCGGGTATAATATCTGGACCCTCTGACAAACTCAAACGTTTCTTCGTGTTCATAGTTGCGTAGCATTCAGTTGCCCATTAACACAACCCAGACGGTGGGATCCTATGAAATATTAATTTGTTATGTCAGAATCTTACCCTCTGATTCGAGCGTCCGCATCTACTCCTCATTTAGTTTCCACAAATGACCATGTGACACAAAACACACAAGAATTTACTTTGCCCATATTCAGCGATACTTCTGTATTCGGTATATTTAAATTTGTTCGAATGCATTTTTGGTTTGAGGAACTTCTCTCAAATCATCGAGCGTTTTATTAACGTGTTATTCGTGGATTTGAAATTTGTATATGTTTATATTGACGATGTTAATTTTCAAGTGGATATGGAATATAGGCTGAACATTTAGCATGGTAAGTGTTCACTCGGCGCAACAAATGTCGACTTTAAAGTAAACAATATTTCAGAAGTGGGAATTAGGTCGCCATATATAGAATGTATCTGCCATTAAGACTGGCTTGTTACAAAACGATTGTTCCATAAGCCGAGCTTAAAAAAGATTTCCAAGCGCATCGGTCTTGTGCGCATCTCCTCCAATTTGAAAGACCATGTTCCAAGATTTTGTTTTCTACTTGATCTTTCCATCTGATTCGTGGCCTTCCCCTTCTGCGTGGACCATCAGTAGGCTCGTTTTTATGCCTTTGAGCTGGGGCATTCTCATTCATTCGCATAACATGACATAGCCATCGTAGTCGCTGCAGCTCAATACGACTGACTATGTCGATGTCCGCGTATAAATTATAAAGCTCGTGGTTCATTCGACGCCGATATTCTCCGTCGACGCAGTTCGGCCCGTAGATCTTTCCCATGCTTCAGATCCATATAACAGCACGGGTAGTATCAGCGTCTTGTAAGGTGTGAGTTTGCTCTGGCAAGAGGTGGCCTTGTTTCTAAACTGCGTACTTAGATCATAGTAGCATCTGTTGGCCATCACAATCCATCTCCGAATTTCGAAACTGATGTCATTCGTTTTATTTATGGCGGTACCAAGGTATCTACAAACTTTAACTACCTCGAAGCTGTGTTTCTCAAGTGTCACGGTTGGTCCGATTCTACTGGACGTATTGCGCGTTGATATCATCAGCTTGGTCTTCTCGCCGTTTACTGCCAGACCCTTCAGACTCCTTCTCAATTTGTTCAAAGGTGGCTGTTACCGCTCGCAATGTTCGACCCATTATGTCGATGTCATCGGCGTAGGCGAGTAACATGTATTGTTTGGTGAACAGAGTGTCATTTCTGTTCACCTTTGCGTCTCGTATGACCTTTTACAGTAAGATGTTAAAAAGGTCACACGAGAGGCTGTTACCTTGTCTGAATCTTTGTTCGGTATTGGAGGGCTTCGATAGGTCCATTCCGACTTTAACTGCTGACCTTGTGTCACTTAAAGTTATGCTACATAGCCGTATTAATTTGACATGGCTTTAAACACCTTTGAACGGATAGGGCTGTCGAATGCGGCTTTATAGTCGACGAATAGTTGGTATGTGTCGATGTGTTTTTCGTAGGTCTTTTCCAGGATTTGGTGCAGAGTGAAAATCTGGTCAGTGATAGAATTGCCAGGTCTGAAGTCGCATTGGTATGGTCCAATAATGTCGTTGACCATTGGCTTCAGTCGTCCACACAGTACCCTGGATAGCACTTTATATGCGATTGGATGAAAATTAATTCCTCTATAGTTAGCACATATCGCCTTGTCTCCTTTTCTGTGCACGGGATAAGCTCATGTGTTGGTGTAGCCCCCATTTGAAGGTACCCCAATATTTGGTATTTAGCGTTGTTTCACGTTTTTTAACCGATTTCTCCTATCAAAATTTATCAACAACAACTCCGATAAATTTTCGGTGTAGACTTTAGCCGCATTTTCGCAACATTTTTTTTATCAAGTTATCCATATAGGTCCTTGCTTTGACGTAGATCTATATAATCGTACCGTCCCATTATCAGTATTTTGAAGTTGTCGACCAAAGTGGCTGTAATCTGACATAACTTTTGATTTTAATCAGTTTTTAACTGAATTTTTTTATCAAATTGCCTACCATTTGGCATATCGTATTCCTGGTAAACTTTTTTCAGAGTGTCTGTAATTTGGAACATTAATTTTCAGAGCAAGAACAATTTAAAGCAAAAACATCCGTTCTTTAAAAAAATATTTTTAAAATCCACACCTATTTTTTTAAAATTCATGCCTTTTTTCTCGTTGTGTTAAAAATCAAATTTTAAAATCAACGTCTATTTTTATTTGTCTAAAAAATATTGTTGTAATCTCGTTGTTTAAAAATTATTCTTTAAAATCCGCACCTATTTTTGTTGCTTTAAAAAATATTCTTGAAAAATCCACTATTATTTTTGGTGACGTTAAAGTCCAGTGGCAGTAGTGTAGGTGGCACGATTATAATACTGGTTCTTTATTAAATTGAAAATATTCAACAAATCAAAAACTCTTTGATATTTGCTATGTGATAACAAACAACAACAACAAATATTTTACAATATATTTTCCACATAATAAATATATCATAACACATACAATATATTTTACTACTGGATGGATTTTAACAAAATGCTTAAATGTATCATCTTTTGCTCACATTACCAGCGACATTATTCATCATCAGACACGTTATGACAGTTGCCGTTGGCTTCATAAGTGATTTCGGGAAATCACTACTTCTTCTGGGGGTTTTTTTCGAAGCAATCAGATGAAATCTTGTGTAAATAAGTGGATATGCTAAAAACTCTCGTTTCCCTTCACACTCACTCCCACTTGTAGGGGAAATATAGCCATATATGGCCTTCCATTTGTCTCCATACCCATGACAGCCGTTGTATATTTTTTTTTTACTTTAACGCATAGGAAACGACAACATACGACCACTAAGCACTCTTTTGCAGCAAACATATTCTGATAGAAGAACATAAAATAAATGTTAAACGGATGATGGAGAAGATGAAGACCAGACCATTGGAAACAGCAGCAACAGAAAAAATAACACAGAGAGATATAAACACATTTGTCTACTTTTTTTATAAGTCAAATACGGATGAATGAAAAGAAAAACGAAAGCCCAACAAAAAAGGAAACATATATTTCTGATGTACGAAAATTAATGTTCATCCTTTTTTTCTGTGTGTGTGTGTCACATCAAATACACGATGTCGAAAAAAGCAAGTAAGCAAACAAACATAACACAATATTTTGTAAATATGTACTTAGAGATACTTTAAATTCTGACATGTCCTTCATTATCATGTTAACCAAAAAAAAAAACAACATTTTAGCAAAACATACAGGTGGTCCTTTTTTTTAGGATATGAGCACGAATAGGAAATGTTGTGAAATATTTATATAGCTTTCGCTTGTTTCTTAAAAAATATTCTTTAAAAATCCACGCCTAATTTTAGAGGTCTTTGAAAAAAAAATATTCGTTTAAAAATCCACGCCTATTTTTAGGCGTCTTTGAAAAAAAAATATTCGTTTTAAAATCCACGCCTATTTTTGGTGGTCTTTGAAAAAAAGTATTCGTTTAAAAATCCACGCCTATTTTTGGTGGTCTTTGAAAAAATATTCGTTTTAAAATCCACGCCTATTTTTGGTGGTCTTTGAAAAAATATTCGTTTTAAAATCCACGCCTATTTTTGGTGGTCTTTGAAAAAATATTCTTTAAAAATCCACGCCTATTTTTGGTGGTCTTTGAAAAAATATTCTTTAAAAATCCATGCCAATTTTTGACGCAAACGTATAAAGGACCACGATCTGCGAATATGCACTTGGAATGTGCGCACGTTGTTCAGAACAGGCGCAGTGCTCGCTTTGGCGGATGTACTCAAGAAGTACAAAGCCGATATTATTGCTTACAGCAAATGCGATGGAAAGGGACTGGCGTAAGTAAATCAAATGATTACGCCCTGTATTATAGTTGCCATGAAACGAAACATAAATTTGGCTGAGAATTTGCGCCTATGCTCCGACCGAAGATAAAGATGAACAGACTTACTTACTTAGCTGGCTTGTTACAGAACGGTTGTTCCATAAGCCGAGCTTAAAAAAGATTTCCAAGCGCGTCGGTCTTGTGCGCAAATCCACCAATTTGGAAGACCACGTTCCAAGATGTTGTTTTCTACTTGGTCTTTCCATCCAATCCGTGGCCTTCCCCTTCTACGAGAACCATCAGTAGGCTCGTTTTTATATGCCTTTTGAGACGGAGCATTCTCGTTCATCCGCACAACATGGCCTAGCCACCGTAGTCGCTGCAGCTCAATACGACTGACTATGTCGATGTCCGCGTATAAATTGTAGAGCTCGTGGTTCATTCGACGCCGATATTCACCGTCGACGCAGATCGGCCCGTAGATCTTTCGGAGAATTTTTCTTTCAAACACTCAAAGAGCTGCCTCATCTGCTTGCGTAAGTACCCATGCTTCTGATCCATATAATACTACGGGTATTATCAGCGTTTTGTAAAGTGTGAGTTTGGTCTGGCGGGAGGTGGCCTTGCTTTTGAGTTGTTTGATCAGACCATAGTAGCATCGGTTGGCCATCACAATCCTTCTTCGAATTTCAAAACTGATGTCATTCGTTTTATTTATGGCGGTACCAAGGTATATAAAGTCTTTAACTACATCGAAGCTGTAGTTCTCAAGTTCCACAGTTGGTCCGAGTCTACTGGACGTCTTGCGCGTTGATACCATCAGCTTCTCGCCGATTACTGCCAGACCCACTTTGGCAGACTCCTTTTCAATTTGTTAAAAGGTGGCTGTTACCGCTCGACAAAATGTCACCTTGTCTGAATCCTCGTTTGGTATTGAAAGGTTCCGATAGGTCCTTTCCTACTTTAACTGCTGATCTTGTGCCACTTGAAGTTATCCTGCATAGGCGTATCAATTTTGCAGGAATTCCGAACGTAGATATGGTTTTAAACAACTCTGAACGGATAGGACTGTCGAATGCGGCTTTGTAGTCGACAAATAGGTGGTAAGTGTCGATGTGTTTTTCGTGGGTCTTTTCCAGGATTTTGCGCAGAGTGAAAATCTGGTCAATGGTGGATTTGCCAGGTCTGAAGCCGCATTGGTATGGTCCAATGATGTCATTGACCATTGGCTTCAATCGTTCACACAGCACACTGGATAGCACTTTATATGCGACGGGAAGGAGACTAATTCATATATACTTGGCACATATCGTCTTGTCTCCTTTTGAGGTTCCAATCATTGGGCATGCATTCATCTAGCCAAATTGTACTAATCAGCTGGTGCATGCTCCTGACCAGCATCTGGCCACCAGTCTTGAATAGTTCGGCTGGTAACCCTTCGGATCCAGCTACTTTATTGTTCTTGAGCCGATTAATTGGTTTTGTGTCCTCATCTTGGCTAGGTGGTATACACTCTATACCATCATCTCTTATTGGTTCTGGGGTATCTTCTTCAACGCCACTATTTGATACCAGAAGTTTTTCAAAATGCTCCTTCCTCAACACGCTGTCTGTATCTGTCATCAGGTTTCCTTCTTCATCTCTACAGGAGGATGTGCCTGCACTAAAGTCTTCGGTTTGGTGTTTTACTCGTTGGTAAAATTTCCGGACTTTATTCTGGCTCCTGTACATCTCGATTTGCTCACTCTCACGTTTTTCATGATCGTGGCCATGAAATTAAAATTCTGCTAAGAATTTTTAATGCAAAAATCGGAAAGGAAAAATATCCTCTGGCCCCACCGTCAAAAAATTCAGCCTCCATGAAGAAACATCAGACAACGGCATGAGCTTGATTGACTTAGCGACAGCAAAAAACATGGTAATTAGCAGCACCAGATTCAAGCATCTCGATATAGACAAGGCCACTTGGATTTCTGCCAATCGAACAACGAGAAATCAAATTGATCATGTTGTGATAGACGGAAGGCATTCATCCAGTGTTCTAGACGTCCGATCGATCCGGGAGCGAATATCGATTCAGAGCATTACCTTGTGGCAGCCAAGGTACACACCCGTCTTAATGTAGCAGCAAAGGTGCGATCTAATGTAACACGGAAATTTGACGTCGAAAAGCTGCAAACACAACATATAGCAGAAACCTACTCCGCTCAACAGACCCAACTGCTTGACGAAATCATCCCTTGTCCCGATAATAATAAAGAATAACAATGGCAGAGAATTGCCCACTCCCTACAAACTGCAGCAAAAGCAACACTTGGGTACCAAAGACCACCATCAAGATAATCGTGGTACGATCTGGAGTGTCGTAATGCTACTGATATGAAAAACGCAGCGTATTGGGCAACCCTGCGGACAGTAGCAACACGTAATGCGATGGAGAACTATCGGGAGAAAAGGAAAGAGGAGAAACGTATTTTCAGAAAAAAAGAAGAAAGAACAAGAAAAACGTGAGCGTGAACAAATCGAGATATACGGGAGTCGGAATGAAGTCCGAAAATTCTACCAACGGGTAAAAAACCAAACCGAAGGCTTTGGTGCAGGCACATCCTCCTGTAGAGATAAACAAGGAAACCTGGTGACAGATACAGATATCGTACTGAGGATCTCGAGGAAGCATTTTGAAAAACTTCTGGTATCAAATAGTAGCGGGGAAGAGGATAACCCAGAATCAATAATAGATGACGGTATAGCCAAGATGAGGTCAGAATAGCAATTAATCGGCTAAAGAAAAAAAAACGCTGATAAGGAGCATGCACCAGCTGGCTAGAAGAATGCATGCCCAACTTGGCTAGAAGAATGCATGCCCAATGATTGGAACCTCAGCATCATGTGTTCCATGCACAAAAAAAGGAGACAAGACGATATGTGCCAACTATAGAGGAATAAGTCTCCTTCCCATCGCATATAAAATGCTATCCAGTGTGATGTGTGAACGACTGAAGCCAATGGCCAATGACATTATTGGACCATACCAATGTGGCTTCAGAGCTGACAAATCCACCATTGACCAGATTTTCACTCTGCGCCAAATCCTGGAAAACCCCACGAAAAACACATCGACACATTCAGCCTATTCGTCGACTATAAAGCCGCATTCGACAGCCCTATCCGTTCAGAGGTGTATAAAGCCATGTCTGCGTTTGGCATTCATGCAAAATTAATTCGGCTATGCAGGATAACTTTAACAAGATCAGCAGTCGGAAAGGACCTCTCGGAGCCCTTTAATACCGAACGGGGATTCAGACAAGGTGATAGTTTGTCGTGTGATCTTTTTAACATCCTGCTGGAAAAGGTGATACTAGACGCAAAGGTGAACAGAAATGGCACTCTGTACACCAAACAACACATGTTATCAAATTGGAAAAACTGCGCCTGGAAATCTTTTCTAAGCTTGGCTTATGGAACGAAAGTTCTGCCACAAGCCAGCTAAGTAAGTAAAAATAGTCTTTAAAAATCTACGACTATTTTTGGTGGCTTCAAAATTTATATTTTAAACAAATCACGCCTATTTTTGGTGACTTAAAAAATATTCTTTAAAAATATTTTTTCTGTATTCCACCCTAATGCCTTTAGATATGTGTCCTTTAAAAAATATGACACAATTTTAAATCTGTTTTTTTTTTTTTTTTTTGAGAACTTAGAGCAGGAAAGGTAAGGTGTTAGCCGGCATTGACAAATTCCTGTGCTGGCCTTTTTTTATTGCACTTCAAAGTGTCGAAGGATTTTAAATGAGTCAAATATTTTGTCTATGCCATGAATTTTTTGAGGGATAATCTGTCTCTGTATTGAAGAAAAGGCATGGCTATTGGAATAACAATCAGGGGGTTTTGTTTATTTTCTTTTGACAAGCCGATAAAAACATATTTTTCAAAGTCATTCGAAGATGATTACGGATTTTGATAGGCATAGCAGGAATATTTTTCAAAAGTTTCCATTTGAAAATATTTTTGAAGGGAGAGGAGCCTTTAAGGACATTTTTTCTGTAAGTTATGACTATGGCTGTTATGAGCAGAACAGAAAAACCAACCAACCACTTGACTTATATCATTTTGGGAAGGATGCCATAAAAACCCCCAGAATATTTACATATTTGTAACGGAATCAAAACTCTCCAAAGGCCTTAAAGTTTTTTCTTCGCACATTGAATTTTATAGTTGGATGACTAGTGTAGTTGTTGTTGTTGCTGCTGTTCTCTGCTGTGCTCTTTTATTTGGTATTACGCAGTTGTATCCTGTTAATTAGATTCTCGTGAAATGTGATTTACTGTCACCTCTTGTTAGAATGCAAATTAAGTTGTGCAGAAGCTCTGGGATTCCTTCCACAGCAAGGACATTTCCCCCCATCTGTTGATCATGGAATTGCTTTGGCGGAATTACAACGACGGGCAATGGTTATTGACAGGTTGGCAAATTTATAGTCAATGACTGTGGACTAACGTGCTGATGTTGCCATCATTGACCTCTACTCGGTAGTTAGCAATTGATGTTGCGGAATATTTATTTTCAACAGAAATTTAAATTCGTTTTGGACATGAATTCCTAATGAAAATGAAGAGGTGACATTTGGATTTTATATTTTAAACACATTAGCATAGCTTTAAAAAAATACTTTCGAGAACCAAGAGTGGATTTTTAAAGAATATTTTTTCAAAGACCACCAAAAATAGGCGTGGATTTTTAAACGAATATTTTTTCAAAGACCACCAAAAATAGGCGTGGATTTTTAAACGAATATTTTTTCAAAGACCACCAAAAATAGGCGTGGATTTTTAAACGAATATTTTTTCAAAGACCACCAAAAATAGGCGTGGATTTTTAAACGAATATTTTTTCAAAGACCACCAAAAATAGGCGTGGATTTTTAAACGAATATTTTTTCAAAGACCACCAAAAATAGGCGTGGATTTTTAAACGAATATTTTTTCAAAGACCACCAAAAATAGGCGTGGATTTTTAAACGAATATTTTTTCAAAGACCACCAAAAATAGGCGTGGATTTTTAAACGAATATTTTTTCAAAGACCACCAAAAATAGGCGTGGATTTTTAAACGAATATTTTTTCAAAGACCACCAAAAATAGGCGTGGATTTTTAAACGAATATTTTTCATGAATCACCAGGGCCATAGGCGTGGATTTTTAAACGAATATTTTTCATGAATCACCAGGGCCATAGGCGTGGATTTTTAAACGAATATTTTTCATGAATCACCAGGGCCATAGGCGTGGATTTTTAAACGAATATTTTTTCAAAGACCACCAAAAATAGGCGTGGATTTTTAAACGAATATTTTTTCAAAGACCACCAAAAATAGGCGTGGATTTTTAAACGAATATTTTTTCAAAGACCACCAAAAATAGGCGTGGATTTTTAAACGAATATTTTTTCAAAGACCACCAAAAATAGGCGTGGATTTTTAAACGAATATTTTTTCAAAGACCACCAAAAATAGGCGTGGATTTTTAAACGAATATTTTTTCAAAGACCACCAAAAATAGGCGTGGATTTTTAAACGAATATTTTTTCAAAGACCACCAAAAATAGGCGTGGATTTTTAAACGAATATTTTTTCAAAGACCACCAAAAATAGGCGTGGATTTTTAAACGAATATTTTTTCAAAGACCACCAAAAATAGGCGTG
>NW_026882761.1:0-44152 GCF_032173495.1 Musca vetustissima | reverse complement strand
AGGGCATTTTTCAACTGAATTCGCTGAAATTTTTGTACATTGGATCCTAATTGGATGCCAGATTTATTCACTAAAAATTATAAATATACGTCCACTTATTCTCGTAGCCCTCATATAACGGTACCCTCAATATTCAGTACTTTGGGGGTTTTGAGCGTATTTTTCGACTGAGTTGGCACTTTGAGCATGGTTTTCAACCGAATACGCTATTCACCACACTATGGTACAGGGTATTATGTCCTTGTACATATGCTTGTAACATGCAAAAGGAAACGAGATAGACGCATGGTTTCTTTTGAGAATATGCATGGATTCACTTTCTAAGTCGATTTATGCATGCCCGTTTGTCCGCTTGCCTGGCTATGTTAAATTGGATGAAGTTTGGTACAGCTCATTTATTTGGCCCATGGACGAACCTTATTGAAACTCGTGAAAATCGGTTCATATTTAAATATAGCCTCCATCTACACATTTATGTCCGATTTAATGTAAATGCTGTACCAAAGTCGATAAATAACTTTCGATTTGCACGAAATTTTACATAGCGTACCGAATTATGTCTAGAATAATATATATTAAGTTTCGTGAAAGTCGGTTCAGATTTATGTATATTTCACATATATATGTTCTTTCCATATAAATCTAGAAAGAATGTGTTAAGTCTCGTGAAAAATCGGTTCAGATTTAGATATAGCTCACATATATATTTTCGTCCGATTTAATCCAAATGTTGCATAGCATACTGAAAATCGGTTCAGATTTGAACATAGCTCCTATATATACTTTCCTATATATGGGTGCTATATCTATCACAGATTTAGATATAGCTCCCATATATATTTTCCTCCGATTTAATGTAAATGGTGTAGTAAAATCCCTAAACATCTTTCGATTTGGACGAAAATTGGCTTGCGTATTGAATTAAGTCTAGAAAGATGTGTGTTAAATGTTCGTGAAAATCATTTCAGATTTTTATATAGATCCAATATATATTTTTGTCCGATTTTAAGTAAGTGATGCACCAAGGACCCAAAATATTGGATATAGGCAGAAAACGTACTGTAATTTGTATAACCTAACCTGTGAAAAGTTTCGTTGCAATCTGTTCAGATTTAGATAGAACTTCCATATATAGTTTTGTTCGATTTTCAGTAAGTGGTGCACCATATACCCAAGGTTAGGCCGATTATTACACATTTTTCGCAACATACTGGCATTAGCATAACCTAACGTGTGGCAAGTTTTGTTCAAATCGGTTCAGATTTGGATATAGCTCATATAATGAGGTCGATATACACTAAACGTGTACAAATTCGTATAAACCAACCTGCGAAAATTCGTGAAGGGTTTCATATATTCGGTCCCGTCTGACTTTATTACTTTTCTTACTGCTTGTTTTTCGTAACATCGACATCCACTATTTAATTCAAATCCAACCAACATATATATAAATGCTATATATAAATCTGAGCCTATTTCAAAAAACTTGCTATACTAACATCTTAACGTTTTGTGATGTATTAAACTAATCGGCCAAATTTTGGGTATTTGGTGCACCATGCGACAAAATATGTTTGTGAGCTATATCTAAATCTCAAGCGATTTCCACCAATTTAAAAAGGGTTCGTCGGCCAAATAAGTGTAATTTTTCATCCAATTCGGACCATATATACGACTTGAACTTTGTTCACAAGAATACATGGACAGACGGGCATGCACAAATTGATTATGTGCATATTCTCAAACGGAACTATGGATCTATATCGTCTTCATTTGCCTATTACATATGAACGAAGACATAACACGCTATAAAGAAAGAAAAGACGCCAGGACTCGTGGTACAAGAAGGATAGGCTTTAAAAAATGTTTCCAGCAAAAAATTCATCACACCATGTTTCATGTTGGACAAAATGAGAGCAATATTTAAATCTGATAGATTTATAGTAAGTTGGAAATAAGGTATTTCGCGTAGACATATAAAAACTTGGGAATTCTCAGAACCCCAAATACGACAGTTTTGTTTATTACTTGCATATGCCCGCAACTTCGTTAGCAAATGTAGGAAATATTTAAACACGTATTAACATATTATTTTATTTTCACAGAAAACTGCATATGTCAGAAAAAACAATCCACACATTAACAACGACCATAAATTAAATTTGAATACCATTTAGTACCAAATTTCATGATTCGAGCTCTAAAAGTTCACCCAAATCCAAATTTTATAAATTTTCGCACACATTATTTCCATAAGTACCATCCTCAACCATCTAACAAAACTTTCTGCGTACCCCAAAATGATTCCAAATTCAAATTCTAGAATTCCAACTCTATTGGTTCACCCACAATTAATATTGTACCAAATTTAGTACACAGTAGTAGGAATTTCCAAAGCCTCTTACATACCCCAAACCTATACCCCTACAGTAATCCCAAATCCAAGTTTCAGGATTCCAACACTATCGGTTCACCCACAATTCAAATTGTACAAAATTTAGTACATAGTTCTACCAATTTCCAAAACTTCCTACATACCTCAATCCTACACTCGCAAAGTCATCCTATATCCATGTTTGAGGATTCCAACTTTATCGGTTGACCCACAATTCAAATTGTACCAAATTTAATGGACAGTAGTACGAATTTCCAAACCTTACACAGACCCCAATCCTACACCTCCACAGTGATCCTAAATTAAAATTTCAGGATTTCAACTCTATCGCTTTACCCACAAATTAAATTGTACCAAATTTAGTACACTTAGTACAAATATCTACAACTTCCTACATATCTCAATCTTACAGCCCAACAGTGATTCTAAATCCAAGATTCAAATTGTATCAAATTCAGTACACGGTAGTACCAATTTCCAAAACTTCCTGCATAACCCAATACTACAAGTCCACGGTGATCCTAAATCAAAATTTCAGGATTCCGACTCTATCGGTTCACCCACAATTCAAATTGTACCAAATTTAGTTTCTAAAACTTCCTACATATTTCAATCTTACGCCTCAACAGTGATACTGACTTCATGATTCTAGCTCTATTGGTTCACCTAAAATTCAAATTGTACAAAATTTAGTACCATTTAGTACCCATAACTATTAATTTCTTAAACTGAATCCCCTATCCTACACCCATACAGTGATCCTGACTCCAAATTTTATTATTTCCGCTTTATTGGTTCACCCAAATCCAAAGTGCACCAATTATAGTACGATTTAGTACTATTCTTACACTAAGGTAAAAATTTCCAAAACTGCGTACACATCCCAATCCTACACTCCGACGTTATTTTAAATTTCAAATTTCAGGATTCCAGCTAGATTTGTACCTCAGAATCAAGTTTGTACCAAATATAGTACCAAATAGTACCTTTCGTACACATGAGTACACACTTTCAAAACCATCTCCTTAAATAGACCCTACATCTCAATCAGTCAGTCAGTCAATCACTTTACTCTTTTATTAGTATTGATTATAAGATTTGTATACCCTTCACTACACTGTGGTACAGGTTATTATGTCTTTGTGCATATGTTTGTAATAGGTTGAAGGAAACGATATAGACACATGGTTCCTTTTGAGAATATTCATAGAATTAATTTCTAAGTCAATTTATGCATGTCCGTCCGTCTGTCCATGTTAAATTGTAAACAAAGTACAGATCGCATTTATGATCCGATTTGGATGAAATTTGGCATAACTCACTTATTTGGCCCAAGGACAAACCCTATTGAAATTGGAGAAAATCGGTTCAGATTTAGATATAGCTGCCGTATATAGTTTCGTCCGATTTAAGGTAAATGGGGCACCAAAGTCCCTACATATCTTCCGATTTGCGCCAAATTTGGCATACCGTACTGAATTCAGTCTAGAATGATGTGTGCAAGGTTTCGTAGAAATCGGTTCAGATTTAGATATAGCTCCCATATATATTTTCGTCCGATTTTATATAAATGGTGCACCAAAGACCCTATATATTCTTCGATTTACACGATTTATAAATAATTTATAAGTAAATGAAGAACTCAAAATGTGTCCGAATGCACAAAACATACTGAAATAAGCGTAACCTAATATGTGACAAGTTTGGATGAAATCGGTTTAGATTTCGATATCCTGACCAAAATTTCTTATATGTTGCAGAATGACATGTTTAATTTTATGTTAATGGACATTCAAAAATGCGACGTCTGTTAGGATTCCATCTGATGAATATACCTAAAGTGGTGAAGGGTCGGCCCCGTCCGACTTTACTACTATCCTTACTGGTTGTAGATGTGATGATTTCTCTTCAATTACTTGGGAATTCCCAAATACCACAATTTTGTTTATTAATTTAGGATTTTATAACTTTTTTTATTCTAGTTCTCTGATTCATTTTTTAAATTTCACCGAAAACTTCAGGCAAGCAAATTGAATTGTATTATATTAGTTCTATTCCTTTAGCCAAATACAATTGTACTATATTCACTGAACTAATTTTAGTACTTTTCTGAAAATTTTCAAACCAACACTTAATCTCTATACGCCAATTACTATTCTAAATATAAATATTCTAGTTCGTCTACTCAACTCCAATACTACAGCACGAATTTCCAAACATGTATAAGTCTGCATTTCTCCATTCTAGCTGAAGGCGTTACGTCTGCACCTTCAAAATCACCCAACCCTTCTAAATATAGAATACATTTTATGTAATTTTTATTAAAGTTTCCTTTTAAATTTCGTTAGAAATGTGTAGCAAAAATGTTATCATCGACGAAGTCATCCATTTCACATTTAAAAGAAAACTTATCTTCGTCTGTATTCACTTATCCAATAAATGTTTATTGGCCCACTCAAGACAAATTAAAAATTAGAAATAAACGATGTTTGCTACAGAGACAGAAAAATAAATATTTACTTGGATACACATGTTTTTCACTGCAAATTAGTACAAACAACAAAAACACTAACAGGCACACACAGAGAAATCACATATACGTACGTATACCCGATGTTATTGCAGGTGATTATTAGATTTGAAAAGATTGTCTTGGAGTTACAGTGTGTTGATGAGTAATTAAATTCGAAAAATTAGGACATTTTAAAACCAGTGAGCGGAGCAGTATAGTCGGATGGGGCCGACCATAGGATACCCTTCACAACAATCATTTCGGCTGATGCTTATTTCGAGCCTAGGCAATATTTCTGATATTTGCACCGTCTTGCCGACTAGAGATCAACAGCAATGACATATTTTCCGAATATTGCTAATATTCAGTCCTTCTAATTATTTGTCCATATTCCCTTCCCCGTGGGTTGTGTTGTGATGTTCGGCTTTTAATTGTGGCCTATAGATCGACTCGAAAAAAAAACGCAAAAAATTATGTTTTCGGTCCATTTTATTCCAAAATGATTATGTGATCATCACCGAAAATTATAGGCGTTGTTCTTGACCATAACATGAATCTCATTGAAAATTTCAAAGCGGTCAGCGCTATCATTCCGCCCTTTAGTGTGGTAATGGGTTACTACATAATATCTCAGTACGTAAGCACCCGTAAATATTTATGTGTAACTCCCACATCCGAATACATACGACCATATAATTGGTATCAATTTAAAGGTCAATCACTCCTCTTGAACATACTATTAACTTCTCGGGTCTATTAGATCCAGGGGCGCATATATACGCCAAATACAAATTTTGTAATTTTTCACACAAAAGTCAGGGTCCATTTGACCCTCTAAATATTGACCGATCTATATCAAAACAGGCAAATAAATTAAACATAGTTTTTGAGTACCCATAATAGTCGGATGTGATGACTTTAAGGACGAGACCAGTATTTTATATTTTTTATGGAGTAAGCCCCTTTTGATAACTAACATACTGAGGGAAGTTTCCTCATTTTTTGTTTCCGGAGCTGACATTCTGCATTCATACAGCCTTGATCGACGATTCCATTTCAGTTTATGCTTCACTCGAAGGCGATATTCACCGTCGACGCAGAATGTGAGTTTGGTCTGGCGAGAAGTGGTCTTGTTCTTAAATTGCCTACTCAGACCATAGTAGCATCTGTTGACCAACACTATTATTCTCCGAATTTCAAAGCTGATTTCAAAAAATGGTATTAGTTTTGTTTATGGCGGTAGCGAGGTATACACCATCTTTCACTACCTCGAAGCTGTAGTTTTAAAGTTGCACAGTTCGTCCGAGTCTACTGGAAGACTTGCACGTTGATATTAGCTTGGTCTTTTCGCCATTTACTGCCAGTCGCACTTTCGCTCACTCCTTCCCAATTTGTTGAAATGTGGCTATTACCGCTTGCAATGTTCGACCCATTATGTCGATGTCGTCGGCGTAGGCGAGTAACCTGTTCACCTTTGCCTCTCGTATGATCTTTTCAAGCAGGATGTTAAACAGGTCACCCGACAAACTGACACCTTGTCGGAATCCTCATTCGGTATTGAAGGGCTCTGAAAGGTCCTTTACGACTTTAACTGCTGACCTTGTGCCAGTTAAAGTTATCCTGCATTGTCGTATTAATTTTGCCGGAATGCCAAACGCAGATATGGCTTTAAACTCCCCTGAACGGATTGGGCTGTCGAATGCGGCTTTATAGACGACGAATAAGTGGAATGTATCGATGTACTTTGCGTGGGTCTTTTCCAGGGTGAAAATCTGGTCTATGGTGGATTTGCCAGGTCTGCATTGGTATGGTCCAAAAATGTCATTGACCCTGAGGTCATTCACACAGCACGCTGTATAGCACTGTATATGCAATGGGAAAGAGACTTATTCCTCTATAGCTGGCACTTATCGTCTTGTCTTTTTTTTTGTGCACGGGACACAAGATGCTGAGGTTCACACATGCACGTACTAATCAGTTGGTGCATGCATCTTCACCGGCCTTGAATAGTTCGGCTGGTAATGCAATGGGAGAGAGACTTATTCCTCTATTGCTGGCTCATATCGTCTTGTATTTCTTTGTGCACGGGACACAGGATGATGAGGTTCCAATCATTGGGCGTATATTCCTCTAGCCAAATTGTACTAATCAGTTGGTGCATGCTCCTGATCATCGTTTGACCACCGGCCTTGAATAGTTCGGCTGGAAAACGATCGATACCTGCTGCTTTATTATTCTTCTGCCGACATTATTTTGGCTATGTGTTATACACTCTATACCGTCATCTCTTATTGGTTCTGAGTATCTTCTTCACCACCACTATTTGACACCCGAAGCATTTTCCAATGCTCTTTGCAGACCCTCAACACACTTTTTTACATCTCGATTTGCTTACGCCCAGGTTTTTCTTGTCCTTTCTTCTTTTTTCTGAAAATACATTTCTCCTCTCTCCTATTCTCCCGATAATTCTCCATCGCATTACGTGTTCTTACTGTATGCAGGGTTGCCATATACAGGGTTGCCCATATTCGACGGACCCGTCTGCCAACGCCATAACTTTTGACAGAGATGTCACATCGTTTAATGACATACCGCGTTTGAAGCGTCAGTCCAAGCAAATTTTTGCCATGAACCAATACACGCCACGCGAGCGCTCTGAAATAATTGAAATTTACTTTCAAGAGAAGAAGTCAATCGTGCTTTTAAAACATTAAAAAATGTGAGAAGTGCGCCTTCTAACAACACCATTAAGCGTTTATACCAAAAATTTTCGACTGGTAAGGCTCTTTCTAATCCGAAGAGGCCATATAAAAGACGACCAAGGCGATCGCTGCCGTACGAGCCAGTGTTCAGAGGTCCCCAAGAACATCCCAAAAACGCCGTTCTCAGCAGTTGGGCATGGCTCGGTCCACTTTACAACGGATTATTCGCATTGATTTGCATTCGTTCCCGTACAAAATTCAATTGTCGCAAAGAATGTTGCCTGCGGACAAGCCTCGTCGATTGGAATAGGCCCAAAGAGTCATCGAAATGACCGAAGATGACGAGCAATTTTGGAACAAAATTATCATGTCCGATGAAGCCCATTTCACATTGAATGGAACCGTAAATAATCAAAATTGCCGTTTTTACGCCACTGAAAATCCTCAGGAGATTCAAGAAGTGCCTCTTCATGACGAAAAAGTCACAGTTTGGTGCGACGTTAGTGCGAAAACGGTCATTGGGCCGTTTTTCTTCCAAAATGAAAATGAAAATGGTCATGCTGTTACCATCAATCAGGAGCGTTATCGCGATATGATGACCAATTTTGTGATGCTTATTATTCGTCGAAAGCGTATGAGGTAGTTCTTGTTTCAACAAGGCGGCGCTCCACCACACACAAGTCGCATAACAATCGATTTTCTGAGGAATTTGTTTCCGGGACGTTTGATGTCGAAAAGTGGTGATTTGGACTGGCCACCGCGTTCGCCCGATTTGACGCCGTCTGACTTCTTCTTGTGGGGGTATTTGAAGTCAAAGGTTTACGTTAACAAGCCAAGGACCGTAGAAGAGCTCAAGGACAACATTCGTGAAGAAATAACCGCTATTCTGGCCGAAATGTTGGCAAAAACGATGGAAAATACAGCAAAAGGGCACAATACGTCATCAACCCCAGAGGCGGCCATTCTTTGGTTAAAAAAAACATGGGTCCGTCGAATATGGGCAACCCTGTACGCCATATAAACTCCTGATCGTACCACGGTTTTTTTGATGGTGGTCTTTGGTACCCAAGTGTTGATTTTGCTGCATTGTGCTTCTATATTATTATCAGGACAAGGAGAGCTTTCGTCACACAGGTAGGTTAGTTGAGCGTTGCAGGCTTCTGCTATCTGTTGTGTTTGCAGCTTTTCGACGTCGAGTTTCCGTGTTATGTTAGATCGCACCTTTACTGCTACATTAAGACGGGTTCGAACCTTGGCTGCCACATGGTAATACTCCTAATCGATATTCGCTCCTGGTATCAATCGAACGTCTAAAACACAGGACGAATGCATTCCGTCTATTACAGATGATCAATTTGATTTCTCGTAGCTTCATCAGGAGAAATCCACTGGCATGAATTTTTGCCGACATAAGCCCACAGATCTTGCCTCAAAAAGTTCATTAATCCTACGATAAAATCTTTTCGCTGCAGGAGCTTTATTGTCTAAAATATAATATAATATATAATACTACAAGTTTTAATTTGTATGTGGAAGTCCACAAATATGGAATAATTTCCAGAACCTCCACCCACTGTGCACTTGTTGCAAGCATATAATCGCACATGACTCTGTTTTGCCTTAGTACGTGCGGATAATAGATGCTACGCTGTTGTGCTTTAAGATGCTCTCGTAATGCCGTCCAATTCTAGGTATTCTCTTATTTTATGTTCTTTTCATTTTTATCTCCTGCTAATTACGTCCTCTAAAGTTGCCTATCGTTTTCATCATCTCAAATTATTTTTGCTGAAACTTGCAATTCGCATGAGTGGCAATGTATCCAACGTTGGATTACCGTTTTGCTTCTTCTGCTTCTTTCGGCTTTGGCGTCATCATTACCAACACCAAAGTCGTCGCCGACGTCGTCTTATTTGGTGTCGTTACCACTATTGCTTCAAGCTGCTTTCAGCTGTTATAGACCTGTGCAAATCGGTATAAGAAGACGTTTTTTACTGAGAAAAATTCATTCGAAGAAACAGAAGAAGCACACACACACTCACCATGAAATAAAAATAAGTATAGAATGGTTCATTTGAAAGTTAGTCAGTGACAAAATAGACAAATTTCTCAAGAATGGCGAAACGTAGTGGAAGAGAAAATAAAAAACTACAACTCAGGTAGTTTTCTTTTTATGTTCCGAATTGAAGTGAATGAGTGAGTAAGGAAGAAGAAGAGAAAGAAGTAGTGCAGGTACTTGAAAAGGAAGTAACATTCTTAATTAACGAAACCGGATGAATTTGAGAAGTGGATGTGCAAGCAATGTTGGTAGTATCACCAATGTAGGTAGTAATAATAACGTTAGTAGGTGTTTGTTAGCGTATACGTATATGTTTCCGCT
This sequence comes from Musca vetustissima, assembly GCF_032173495.1. Classification (NCBI taxonomy): domain Eukaryota; kingdom Metazoa; phylum Arthropoda; class Insecta; order Diptera; family Muscidae; genus Musca; species Musca vetustissima. The sequence continues at coordinate 34,166 of NW_026882761.1, read as the reverse complement.
TGACAAAGACTTAGAGTTAAGTTTCAAATTTAGTAGCTTATCCGAAAACTAGCGTCGGGGGCATGTAATTGGATTGTCAGAAAATAGTTTTCAGTTCATTAAAGAAACAACATGTATGGATTAGTGTTGTAATTGTTGTGATGGAGAATCAAGGGTTTGCAACGAATGTGGTATACTCTATGAATGTTCTCATTTTTAACGCATCTTTATAAAGGCTAACATGACTTTCAGCTTGTATAAGGAGAGGCTGTGGTCCTTACGTTTCTCCCTATAGTCCCTCAGAGCTAAGGAGCCAGTGATTTTTTTCTATAGCAAATTAGTGGTCAGCTTTCTAAGAGGGTTTAATTTTTTTGTTAAACTTTCATTTAAGGAGCTTTTTTCTATGGTTAGTTCTGGAATTCTTATAATTAAATTTTATATATTTATTGCAAATATTCTAACCAATAAATTACAATTTACAGTCACTTAAAATTCCTAATAGTTTTTGAGTTATAATGTAATTACCAAAAATAGTCTTAATTAAAAATACTTATACGCCACCTGTCACCAAAGATTAAAAAATCCAATAACTCTAAAACTGATAAAGATGTATTAATTCTTTCGATTTACTTCAAATTCTTTCCTCGGACGGGGCCGACTATATGACACCCTTCACCATTTTGGGAACATACAAAGTTTTTAATAACTACAATATCCTGTAGATAGAACATACATAGAATATTTGGAGGACCATTGAGAAACAAGCGGGCGATATTAAATATGCTATCTAGATAGATATTTAAACAAATTGAAACCAGTAAGGAAAGTAGTTAAGTCGGACTAGGCCGACTATATGATACCCTTCACCACTTTGGGTATATTCCACATAACAGATGACGCGTTTTTGTTATATATCTATATATGAACCGATTTCAGGGAAACTTGCCAGAGACTAATTTATATTACTTCAGTACGTTGTGTCAATCGGCCTAGCTATGGATCTTTTCAAGAAGCTTAGCAACATCATTCAAGATTTAATTCAGTACCCTATACCAAAGTTCGTGCAAATCGAAAGATATATAGTGACTATGGTGCACCAATTACTTAAATCGAACGAAAATATATATGGGAGCTATATCTAAATCTGAACCGATTGTAACGAAACTTTGCACACATCATTCCAGACTTAATTCTGTACGCTATGCCAAAATTTGTGCAAATCGAATGATTTTCAGGGACTTTAGTGGACTATTTTCCTAAAATCGGGCGAAGCTATATATGGGAGCTATATCTAAATCTGAACCGAATTTCACGAAACTTGGCAGACATCATTCTGGACCTTATTCATTACGCTGTGTAAAATTTCGTGCAAATCGAATGATATATAGAGACCATTACCTAAATTCGGATGAAAATATATTGGGGGCTGTATCTAAATCTGAACCGATTTTAACGAAATTTAACACACATCGTTCTAGACTTAATTCAGTACGCTGTGCCAAATTTCGTGCAAATCGAAAGATATATAGGGGCTTTGGTGCTCAGTTTACATAAAATCGGGCAAAACTATATATGGGAGCTATATCTGAATCTGAACCGATTTTCACGAAACTTAGCACACATAATTATGGACCTAATTCAGTACCCTGTGCCAAATTTTGTGCAAATCGAAAGATATATGGGGGCTTTGGTGTCCCATTTACCTTAAATCGGACGAAACTATGTACGGGAGCTATATCTAAATCTGAACCGATTTTCTCCAATTTCAATAGGGTTCGTGCTTGGGCCAAATGCGACCTGTACTTTGTTAACAAAAATACATGCACGGACGGACGGATGGACAGACGGGTCTCGATTATTTTTGCCTGTTATAAACATATGCACAAAAACATAATACCCTCTGCCACAGTGTGGTGAAGGGTATAAATATTAAGGCCTCTGAGGACAATTGTTTGCTGTGGAAAATAAAATTCCAAAGCACCTGAGAATACTGTTTTTCTGTAGATTATATTGAGTTCCGAACGAAGAAAATTTTCAAGCCTCTAAAGAAAAATGCCCCATGGATTCTGTTGATATTTTTTCTATAAACTAAATCTTTTGCTGTCGTCAAGACACCTTTCGATAAGAAGTCATTCCTCTTAAGGTACAATATTTGCGGTAGAAAATAAAATTCCAAAGCTCCAGACATACTGATTCCTATAGTTAATATTTCCTCAGGCCATTGATGTCACTATTTTCTAAAGAAAAAAATCCTCAAGCCTACTTTTTCTAAAAAATATTTTTACATACAATACATTTTTCTACAATTTTTAGGTCTTTGATTAAACATTAAAAAATCTCTGTCCTTTGTGGACACTTTTTGTACAAAAAAACATTCCCCATGTCCTAGTGGACATACTACATAGGTGGTTTTTCCTATAAACATGTTTTCAACTCCCTGAGACTGTATTCTATACTGAAAAAATCACAAGCCTATGTAAAGAAATAAATTCCTACCCTCCTGAGGACACGCTTTTCTATAGAAAAATCTTTAGCCCTCGTAGGAGACTTCTTGAATACAAAACAAAGTCCATATCTATGTATCTTTGTTAGACCTCTGAGAAAATTTTTTATATAGAAATCAAATTTCAGGGTCCTGATTTTATTTAAAAAAACTCAAATAGACACTTTATGTAGAAAAAACCTTCTTCAGGCCCTTGAGGACATTTTGATTTATAGGAAATCAATTCTGATAGTGTTGGCTGTTTCGAGGTTAACAAGGTATCCCAAATACCTTGTTAACCTCGAAGTGAGGCTCCAGCGAAATTCTTATGCAGTTTATGTCGTTGGTCAGCTAAGTACTTCGCTTTTTTACAAGAGACATTTGGGTATGAAAGGTTTTTTGAATAGAAGCAATAGCTTCTGGGGAGAATATCCCAACAAAAAACTAAGGGAACGGATGAGGATCAGTGGCCTGATCCGAAACTATAGTCTTCCCTGTCTTACCCCTTGGCAAACAATGCCATACATTCCCCACTAATAAATAGTTGTTTTTTTATAAAAACAACAAACTGGGATTCAGCCTGACTATTTTGCAAAAAGGAAATCAATTCTCCTATCCAAATAGAAGACTCTTAAAAACTGTCCAATCTCATTAAAAAAATTCTTAACACTCTGAATCTGTTGCCTTATAGGTGATTTTTCCATAAATAGTTTTTCAACTCTATAAGACTGTATTCTATAGTAAAAAATTCACAAACCTATGCAATGAAAGAAATTTCTCAGTTTTCTGAGGAAACGTTTTTCTTATAAAAAAAATCTTCAGGCCTCGTAAAAGACTTCTTCAATATAAAACGAAAATCTCTATTTATAGAGACTACACTGATGATCGCTTTAGGTGTACTTTTTAGTTGTAGAGACTCCAAAGTCCGCTCGTCTGTATATAGAGTCTCCACTGGCCGCCGTTCACTTTGTCTCTATAGCTGTATATACCTTTGTGTTGCGCTAGCGTAGGGTACTTCATGCCAACTTTCATAGTAAATATCCTCTGCAAACAGTTGTTGTTTTTCTTTTCAATTTATAACAATTTTAATTGCTTCCACTTGATCTACTGGCAGCTTTCTTACCTTGACTGGCAAGTATAAAATATGAAGAAGAAAAATAAAAGTATGGCAAAATATAAAAAACCTCTATCTTCTTCTTTAGTGTGTCCGCATATCATAAATAAACACCTTTACAATTTTTATGGCTGCCACAAGAACGCTGAATGATGAGCCCTTTGAACTTTGGCTCCTACGCTTGGCTGACTGACTGCCTGGCTGGTTGGTTGGCTGCTCTGCTACATATTTAATGTTGCGTCAACCAAGCCCGAACATTGAAATAAATCTTGTTGCCACTAATTAGTGCACTTCTCTTGACATCCTTCGACACGAAAGACTGCAAGAAATAAAAAAACACTCACATAGAACAATCCAAACGATCCGCAAACAGAACAACGTCGACAGAAAGGAAAGAAAGCACGACGACGAAGAGAATGAAAACTGCCAAACAAAAGATACAGGCTGCTGCCGTAATATTGTCTCCCACTAAAAAAATACGTTTGCCCTAACCGAGATGTCAGGTTAAGCTTAAGCTTTAAATTTACTTTACTCTACGCCTCAGGACAATGTAAAGGATCTGTTGACAAGATTTCAGTCGTAATTAACGTTCATTGACCAGTGTGACCAACATAATTATCGCCGCCAAACATTTCATCCATCGTCCAGTACGAACGAGGCTAACTAGGACGATATCCTTTCGCTTTACTTTGACAATGAGTTGAAAACAAAGCGATTTTTATCTGCAATCGGAGAACAAAAGGAGTATTACACCAACAACTATAACTAGATACTACTACTTAATGAAATTGATACAGAATTTAAAGTGGGGGGTAATTTATTAACTGAATAATTAGTGGAAGCATTTTTATGTCGAGAAGTTACATAAACTGAATGGCAATAAAAAAGGTGAATAAAAATAGGGCAGATAGTCCATTTAAAAGAGTAGAAGATATATATAGACGAGCTGAAGGGCGGCCAGTGGACACTCTATATATATAGAGACGAATTGAGAGGTGGCCAGTGGAGTCTCTATATATACAGAGACGAGCTGAAGGGCGGCCAGTGGAGTCTATATATATATAGAGACGAGCTGAAGGGCGGCCAGTGGAGTCTCTATATATATATAGACGAGCTGAAGGGTGGCCAGTGGAGACTCTATATATATAGAGACGGATTGACAGGTGGCCAGTGGAGTCTCTATATATATAGAGACGAGCTGAAGAGCGGCCAGTGGAGTCTCTATATAGGGACGAGCTGAAGGCGGCCAGTGGAGTCCCTATATATATAGGGACGAGCTGAAGGGCGGCCAGCGGAGTCCTTATATATATAGGGACGAGCTGAATGTCGGCCAGTGGAGTCTCTGTATATAGAGACGAGGTGACGGACGGCCAGTGGACTCTCTACATAAATAGAGACGAGCTGAAGGGCGGACAGTGGAGTCTCTATATATATAGACGAGCTGAAGGGCGGCCAGTGGAGACTCTATATATAGAGACGAATTGACAGGTGGCCTGTGGAGTCTCTGTATATATATAGAGACGATCTGGAGGGCGGCCAGTACAGTGTCGATATATATAGAGAGGATCTGAAGGGCCAGTGGAGTCTCTATATATAGAGACGAGCTGATGGGCGGTCAGTGGAGTCTCTCTATATATGGAGATGAACTGAAGAGCGGCCAGTAGAGTCTTTATATATAGAGACAAGCTGAAGTGCGGCCAGTGGAGACATTTGATTTTTCAGCTACTTTTTACTCGACGTGGAGTAGAAAACATTCTTTCAGCTGGTGCTGTGGTTATCGGTATTCTTATTAATAAATATATTATATTTGGAAATCGATTTTCATCACATACTACAATCGAATCGAGTGGGTTAGATGCGATTAGGTCGGGGATCTTTCGCATTCCACATAGTGATCCACAGATCCACTCCCAGATATTTTCCATAAAATTGTGTGATTTCTTTAAAATCTTAACATTCAAATTTTATAATTCTCAATAATGTTTTAATTATTTTATACATTTTCGAGATATCTACTTGTTATATTTCCAATTAGTTCGTTCAAACGTGGTACAAATAATGTAATTCTATACAATATTTGGAGTTCGAAATCATTACATTTGATCTGAAACTTCTACTGCTTAGAAATAAATCCAAATTAAATCTTACCCTTTTTCCCTATTTCTTCCAACGATTCCACTATCTCTTCTATATTTGTACGCAATCATGCTGATCAAACTATAGTGCTTCGCTATATCAATGTAATTATTTGAAATATTTATTTGCTTCTCGAAATATTCTACATAAGAATGAGCAAATGTCCACATTGTAATCAATATACTTCTGTCGCAATTAAACTTAATTTTAAAATGTGAAAGTAATAATGAATGTATACCACATAAGTGAATTTTGATTTAATAATGGTCTGCACTCCATTATACTTGCCTGACATGTTAGACGTGCCGTCATATCCTTGCTCTCAAAAATGTCTAATTCAAATCCAAACTGATTACTGTGTTCATTATGACGGTCAAAGAATCTTTTCCTGTTGATCAATCTAATTCTACCTAGCAAAGGAAACATTATTTGTCTTTTTAGATACCTTGTCAAAAATCTTATACATATATAGTTTCATCCACTAAAACCGATAAGAATACAAAATTTTCACTTATTCAGAAACAGACTTCTTGATGTATTTTCCAATTAGTTCCTGATTCCTCATTATCGCATCTTTGTGGTATTCTTTGTTTTCGTGGTCGGTGGAGCATTCAAGAGCATATTTTCAATTTGTAAGAGGGTGGGACAGAGATAAACACTGACGTGTTTCAAGTTTCGTGAAAATCGGTTCAGATTTATATATGGCTTCCATGTATCTTTTCTTCTTACACAATTGGCATTGGCACACAATCATGTACAATGTACTTTAGTATAACCTTACGTGTGTCAAGTTTCTTGAAATCGATTCAGATTTACCTATAGCTCCTATATATATTTTCGTCCGATTTTATGTATATGGTGCACTAATGACCCATAGCTAGGTCGATTGATTCAACTTACTTAAATAAATATAAATTCATCAAGTTTCCTTGAAATCGGTGAGATTTAGCATAGCTTCCATATATAATTTCGACCTATTCATGTTAACAAAATTTAGCATAGGTTGCAGAATGGCATGTGTAGGGATTGATATTAGTCGTTTTACATATAAAAATCACATTTTTACGTTTTTTTTCAATTTCATGACAATGTTCCTTCGAAAAGTCGACGTCTGTTAGGATACAAATGTAGAATTTACCAAAGGTAGTGAGGGGTATCTTATGGGCCGACTTTACTACTTTCCTTTCCTTACTGTTTGTTTTTTTTTTGTGTAAATGAGTTAAAACCGTTTTATGATCGATTTTTAGCTCCTTGGATGTTACAACTTTTAACATGCAGGTCAACTTCGAGCATTCCTCCGATTTTATCGACATATTCGATGATCGGCCTACCTGTAAGGTGCATCTTTAACATCAAAACTTCCTGAACGGAATCTACGAAATCAAAATTGCACATAATTGGCTGTTACAGTATCGGAACCATAAATACAATTTACTATTTTAGCCGCTTGGCTTGCATTTTTCTCCTTTGTCAATGAAAAACTGTAAAATGTAAAATGTTCACTTCCATTCCATGTTTAACACCCTGTAACTTACAAAACACAGCAAAATAATTTTTTAGTGCAAAATGTCGATACCTTACGAGAAATCTATCAGTACAACCATCTGCCGAAAAAATAAAGTATTTCTTTGTAGATGGCTTCACACTACGAGCGCGGTTCGGAAACTTCTTAGCCGATCAATTGAAAAGAATAGTTAGTTTTTAAAAAATAATTTTATTTTTCAATATAATCTCCTGAAAATTTAATTCACTTAGTTCAACGATTTTCTAGCAATGCTATCTCTTGATTAAAATAGTTTTCCTCAAGGTCTTCAAAATAGTGGTTTACAACTGTAATTGCATCTTCATTTTAGGTAAAACGCTGGTCAGCAATGATTTTTTAGATTTGATGCGCTTGTTGAGCTTTTTTAGATGCGCTTTTTGAGCTATTTATCTATGGTATGTATTTTTTAAATATTTTACTGACAGGTATTTATAAATGGGCTATATACTGCAAACGTTTACGGTACTTACAGATTGGTCTACTTATGGTGGTTTTATACCCTTCACGTGTTCGGTATAAAATGTGGTTATTGTTAAAAAAATCGTACCCAAATTTATCACAAATTTAAAAATTTGTACTATACACAGAAACCTATGTATATATATGATGGTTGTATTCCCTACATGTACCCTAAATATGGTTTCTGATTAGTAACAATTTTAATTTGAATATAAAGGAGTAGTTACCATACCAAAACCTAAAGCTGTGTACCGTAGACAAATGGACTTATTTATTGCTATAAAATTTACAAAAAATTAATGCGGTGTCTAATTTTTCCATTGTAAAAAAAGTGCGGATGTTCCTGTTTCAATTTGAAGGAGTTCATAACAGGGATGGAAGTTTTCTAAACACTAAACTATTTTCTGTTTATACCGCGCTTTTTGTGCTAGGTTTCCGAACTGCCGTCGTACACCAAATACACATTTCAGTAAATTTTAATGGAATTTTTTCCTAAAAACTCTGAAATGGATGGAAAGTCCCCAAAATTTGGAAGGCGCAGTCATATTAGGTCTTCAACAACGTATCCAGGTTTTTTCGGTGGCTGGCTGGTGGTTCAATACGAAAAATTTTATTGAAGAAAAAAAAAGAAGTAAGATTACGTCCCTGGAAGCTATACCTAAAGCGGGACCAATATTGTTACACCGTGTAGGAATTACCAAACATTTGTAATTTCCATTATATGAGGTAGGCATAGCACCTCATTGAGGACTGATAAAGCTTAATTTCGAAACCAACATTTCTGCATCATAATATATTCCTTTACGCTAAATATTAGAAAAAAATCCCGAAAATCGGTATGTATCATTATATGGAGGCTAGGCCTTAATGCGGGCCGATATTGTATCATGAACAGTTTGCAACGACAGATCAATTAACCCAATACTAATTCCCGAGTTAAAAAGGGGGTGAACCTACGCTTCAGCTATGTTAAAAAATTGGCAATATTGCCCATATATATGAAAGCAATATCTATATCTGAACCGATTTTTCTCAAATTTTACATATATGCTTTTATGCGTGTTATAAACACCCGAAAACATTGCAATGAGCCCATAGTGCAATGGTGAAAAACTTCTTAACGATTTTAAGTATGTATGTATGCAATTTGTCGTTCAGTATTACTGGAACATTAAAAACGTCATAGAGGTCATTTTTTTTTAATTGTCGCCACACAAGGGTCCAGCTTGATTTTGAAAATTCTAGAATAGTTTTTCTATTAGTAGGTTTTTAATATTCTTGGAGCTTAAACAACCTTAACATAGTTCACATATAAAGGTCCCAAACGATTTAGGGATAAGAATAAGGGTATATAAAGGTCGTTCCAATGTCACGGTATGCTTTGCTTACATTCAAATTAAGCTGATGTCTCTTTTTTTAAATATTACTGAAACCTGCTGGTGTTCTGGTTAAAATAACATTATTTTGAATTTAAATTGAAACTTTGTTATGCATAGAATGCAAACACAACATATTTTTTTATTTTAGGATGTGCAACATTTCCGCCGATACAACACTTCCTGCCAGTGAGTTCGTGTTTTTTTGTCTGCTTTTATTTTTATTTTTCGTTCAATGTTGAAATCAGTGAATATTTCCACTATTATTCATTACTTCGTTATGTGATAAATTCCAATTTAATTAAGAGCTCTAGCTGAAGCCGATCTTTTTTGTTGCTATAACGGCCTACTCAACTCAAACACAGCGAGGCGCATAAACACAAAATGTTAGCGCACCAACTAAAAAAACATCAAACCAAAAACAAATAAACAAAAACAACTAACCAAAAACCGAGTGAGCCTGCACTTGGCATATTTTGTTACTGCAGATGAATGTTTGCTGAGAAGTGTCGAAATTGTGTGAGATTGCGTAAGGGGTGTGCGGAATTTTTTGTGTTCTCTGTATTTTGTTGTTCGCCTGGTAGGCTATACGATAAGTCCAGTGTCCAGTTCCAGCGCAGAACACTAGTAGCCTACAACTTTTTGTATGATACTTTACATGGCATGTTGGCCTGACGTTTGTAACTTTGCTTTGTTGAACATGTTGGTGATGTGTTGGGCGCCAATCATAGTTTCAATTTTGCCGCTTCTTCTTTTTGGAATACAACGAATACTGTTACATGATTTCCCACTTGAGATAGCTTGCATCTATTGCTGCTCCTGCTGCCGATTATACTGGTACACGGTACTCCTACTGTTGCTGCTGCTTTGTTGCCCTTTCACAGATTTGCTAAATACATTAGCATTTAAATATCGCGAGTGTTGAGAGATGTTGTGAGCAATGCAATTCATTCGTTTATTCATTTCCCCCTAATGGAATTTTAGCAAACTTTCGCATTGTTTGAGTTGTGATGAAAGCTACAAAAAAAAGTAAAAGAGGCAAGGAATGTGGATATTAAAACAAACACTCATTTTTTACAATGAAATGAAACAAATTAAAAACCAGTAAGGAAAGTAGTAAAGTCGGACGGGGCCGACTATATAATACCCTTCACCACTTTGGGTATATTCAACAGATGAATCCTAACAGACGTCAGATTTTTCATGGACCAGTAAAACGAAATTGGATCCATAAACATGTCATTCTGCAACCTATACTAAATAGAAGCTATATCTAAATCTGAACCGATTTCAACGATTTCACGAAACATATACCACCTAATTCATAACGCTGTGCCAAATTTCGTGCATACCGAAAGATATATAGAAACTTTAGTGGACCATTTACATAAAATCGGACGAAACTATATATAGAGCTATATTTAAATCTGAACCGATTTACTCGAAACTTAACACACGTCATTCAAGACTCAATTCAGTACACTATGCAAAATCTCGTGTAAATCAAAAGATATATAGAGACTTCGGTGCACCATTTACATAAAAACGGACGAAACTGTAAATAAGAGCTATATCTTAATCAACTTAGCACACATCATTCTAGGCCTAATTCAATACACTGTGCGAAATTTCGTGCAAATAGAAATATATTTAGGGACTTTGGTGCATCATTTACCTTAAATCGGACAAAAATATATACGGGAGCTATATTTAAATCTAAACAGATTTTCACGAAACTTAGCACACATCATTCTATGCTTAATTCAGTACGCTGTGCCAAATTTCGTGCAAATCGAAAGATATTTAGGGACTTTGGTGCACCATTTATCATTTATCTAAATCTGAACTGATTTTCACAAAACTTAGCACACATCATTCTTGGCTTTATTCAGTACGCTGTGCCAAACTTCGTGCAAATCGAAAGATATTTAGGGACTTTAATGCACCATTTACATGAAATCGGACGAAACTATATATTGGAGCTATATCTAAATCAGGACCGATTTTCACGAAACTTGGCAGACAACATTCTAGGCTTAATTCAGTACATTATGCCAAATTTGAAGCAAATCGAAAGATATATAGGGACGTTGGTGCACCATTTACCTTAAATCGGACGAAACTATATATGGGAGGTATACCTAAATCTGAACCGATTTTCTCGAAACTTGGCACACATGATTCTGGACCTAATTCAGTACTCTGTGCCAAATTTTATGCAAATCGAAAGATATATAGGGACTTTGGTGCCCCATTTACCTTAAATCGGACGAAAATATATATGGGAGCTATATCTAAATCTGAACCGATTTTTCCCAATTTCAATAGGGTTCGTCCTTGGGCCATATAAGTGACTTGTGCCAAATTTAATTCAAATCGGATTATATATGCGACCTGTACTTTGTTCACAATTTAACATCTACAGACGGACAGACGGACAGACGGACGGACGGGCATGCATAAATCGACTCAGAAAGTGATTCCATGCATATTCTCAAAAGGAACCATGTGTCTATCTCGTTTCCTGTTGCCTGTTACAAACATATGCACAAAGACATAATACCCTGTACCACAGTGTGGTGAAGGGTATAAAAAAACAAGTGAAAAATCGTTAAGTTCTGCCGTGTCGAACGTTGGATACCCTCCACCATAGATATACTGGCAGGTACTTGAAATGAAAATATGAGAAACATACCAAAAAATGGACCTATACCGACATTTCTACAAACCGATGATGTAAACAATAATGTAAACAAAAATTTTTTGTAGAAAATTATACCCTCAGCCTTATGGCTAATTACTGTTTTTTTTTATCTCGATATCCTTCGCAGGTGAAATGATTACAACAGAGTGTTAGAACCAAACCCAAAATGCGGAAACATCAGATAATTATTTTAATATAAACCATTAAGGAAAGTAGTAAAGTCTATTGAATGGAGTGCTACGTTTCGTGGAAATAGGTTCAGATTTAGATATAGCTCCCATATATTTTTTCTTTCGATTTGCACTCAAAAACCACGAAATAAATAATGCCTCATTACCGGTATTCTATAAAAATACGGTTTTATATCCATCCTTCTATAGATGGAATGCCTCCTTGCCGAATTGCTATAGACATAAGGCCTTGCCGGCCTTCAATGAATAGAATGCCTCCATATCGGCATTGCATAAAAAGAAGGCCTATATGTCTATTTATAGAAGGTGAAGGCGACAGTAGCTTGCTCTTCATTCACCGATTATTATACCCTTCACCACACTGTAGTGCATATGTTTGTAACAGGTAAAAGGGGACGAGATAGACCCATGGTTCCTTTTAAGAATATGCATAGAGTCACTTTCTGAGTCGATTTATGCATGTCCGTCTGTCTGTCCGTCTGTCGCATTTCTGATCCGATTTGGATGAAATTTGGCGCAAGTCACTTATTTGGCCCAATGAAATTAGAGAAAATCGGTTCAGATTTAGATATAGCTCCCATATATATTTTTATACCCTTCACCACACTGTGGTACAGGGTATTATGTCTTTGTGCATATGTTTGTAACAGGCAAAAATAATCGAGATAGACCCATGGTTCCTTTTGAGAATATGCATAGAATCACTTTCTGAATCGATTTATGCATGTCCGTCCGTCTGTCCGTCTGTTGGTGTTAAATTGTAAACAAAGTATAGGTCGCATTTATGATCCGATTTGGATGAAATTTGGCACAGCTCATTTGTTTGGCCCAAGGACGAACCCTATTGAAATTGTGAAAAATCGGTTCAGATTTAGATATAGCTCCCATATATATTTTTGCCCGATTTACGGACTTTAGACCCTGAAAATCTTTCGATTTGCACGAAATTTGGCATAGCGTACTGAATTGAGCCACGAAAGATGTGTGCCAAGTTTCGTGAAAATCGGTTCAGATTTATATATAGCTCCCATATATAGTTTCGCCCGATTTACGGACTTTAGACCCTGAAAATCTTTCGATTTGCACGAAATTTGGCATAGCGTACTGAATTGAGCCACGAAAGATGTGTGCCAAGTTTCGTGAAAATCGGTTCAGATTTAGATATAGCTCCCATATATAGTTTCGGCCGATTTTTGGTAAATGGCGTACCAAAGTCCCTATATATCTTTCGATTTGCACGAAATTTGGCATAGCGCACTGAATTAAGTCTAGAATGATGTGTGCAAAGTTTCGTGAAAATCGGTTCAGATTTAGATATAGCTCCCGTATATATCTTCCTCCGATTTAAGGTAAATGGTGTACCAAAGTCCTTATATATCTTTCGATTTGCATGAAACTTGGCATAACGTACTGAATTGAGGCTAGAATGATGTCTGCCCAGTTTCGCGAAAATCGGTCCAGATTTAGATATAGCTCCCATATATAGTTTCGTCCGATTTCATGTTAATGGTGCCCCAAAGTCCCTATATATCTTTCGATTTGCAGGAAATTTGGCATAACGTACTGAATTGAGCCTAGAATGATGTCTGCCCAGTTTCGAGAAAATCGGCCCAGATTCAGATATAGACATAGCCCAACAGATAACCTATTTATATTTGATTGAAGTCGATTTATATAACTTATGGATATATAGGTAGATTCACATTTAGATAAATATCACATATTTTATTTCATCCAATTTCATGTTAATAGTCCTGTTTAATATATCCATAGTGGTGAAGGGTATCATATAGTCGGCCCCGTCCGACTTTACTACTTTCCTTACTTGTTTTTTCCGATTTAATGTAAATGGGTACCAAAGTATCTATATATCTTTCTATTTGCACGAAATTTGGTATAGCCTACTGAATTAGGTCTAGAATGATGTGTGCTAAGTTTTGTGAAAATCGGGCGAAACTGAATATGGGAGCTATATCTATCCCATATTCAGTTTCGCCCGATTTTAGGTAAATGGTGCACCAAAGTCAAAGGAAATTATTTGCAAATTCGCATAGTGTACTACATTCGGTCTAGAATGATGTGCGTTAGGTTTCGTGAAAATCGGCCCAGATTTAGCTCCCATATATAGCTCCCATATATAGTTTCGCCCGATTTGAGTTAAAATGGTGTACCACAGTCCCTATATATCTTCCGATTTGCACGAAATTTGGTATAGCCTAGTGAATAAGGTCTAGAATGATGTGTGCTAAGTTTCGTTGAAATCGGTTCTGATTTAGATATAGTTCCCATATATATTTTCGCACGATTTTTGGTAAATGGTGCACCATCCCTATATATCTTTCGATTTACTCAAAATTTGGCACAGCGCAATGAGTTATGCCTAGAATGATGTGTGTTAAGTGTTCTGCAAATCGGTTTAGATTTAGATATAGCTCCAATATATATTTTTGTCCGTCTAGAATGATGTGTGCTAAGTTGCGTGAAGATCCGTTCAGATTTAGATATAGCGCCTATATATATTCGTCCGATTTTACATAAATGGTGCATCAAACTCCTAATGTTTGTCCGATTAACACGAAATTGGTACAAATGCAGCCATAGCTTTCATATGTATTTCGATCGGGTGTCTGATTGAGATTAAATTTGTAACAGTGCGGCGTACCGAATAGCGTGTATCAATTTTACTATAAATCGTTTTCCATAAATTTGCCCAATGATACGCATACGACTCTAAATCTGCCAGAATGAAATTAAATTTATCATAGGTTGCAGGAAGACATGATGATGTTCCTTCGAGAGAACATTGACATACGATTGTAAGGATACATCTGTACAATATACCCAAAGTGGTGAAGGGTATCATATAGTCGGCCCAGTCCGACTTTACTACTTTCCTTACTGTTTTTTCAGTGCGCTAGTTCTGAATAATTATGATGGAGAGTATAAGAGGCTCTGGCTGGACGAATTTAAACATTGGTTCTTTCTGGTATTGGTTCTTATTGGAATTTTATTCATTATATCAGCTATGTTACAAATCCTTTACCGAACCTGTTTATTATCGATGTCTCCTTACCGAACTTCAATTGATTGAATGACTTCTTACCGGTCTTCTATAAAAAGAATGTATCTTTACCGGCCCCCTTGCCGAACTTTTATAGGCAGAAGGCCTGCCTACTGAACTTTTATTGATAGAATGCCTCTTTATTGGCCTTCTATTGATAGAATGCCACCTTATCGGCCTTCAATTATTATAATGCCTCCATACCAGCATTCTGTAGAAAGAAGTCCTATATGTCTATTTATAGAAGGTGTATGTGACAGTAGCGCACTCTTCATCTACCAACTATATTTGAGTTGGCTTGTTCTAAAACATTATGATGGAGGTTATAAAAGGCTCTGGCCTGACGAAACTGAAAATAGTTTCCTGTGTTCCTTGTTAAATTTTCTCGTAACTATATAAAAATATTTTTCAATCAGATTTCATTTGTTGGTCCTTCACTAATAATCTTCAGATGTGTTACAAATACGTTACAGCAAATGATTTACCCAAACCGGTTATTATCGATAGCAACAACAAAATGTTAATCGGCAAAACATGAAATGTTAAATGCACGAAAAAAGTCAAATTTCTGCATGAGAACACTTGAAAGTTGTTTGTTGCATTTAAGTGAATGTTATTTGTTGTTGTCGTTTTTGCTGTTGCTGTTAAGTGCCTTTTGTAAGTTTTGACTATTCGCTTCAGAGGACCCTTTACTATGTATGTTTCCATTACATTTCTGTTTACTTGTTTTTTCTTACGATTTGAAATTCGTTTAGCTGTAAAAATGGCCCATCCATATCCAGTGGCCACTTAGAAGAGTGACGACTGACTGCCAAACTAACTGCCTGCCTGCCTGCATGACTTACTGCCCGCCTTTTGCTCACTTGCTGGCTAAGTCCACTTAAAGTTTAAGAAAAATAATCCTGAGAGTTGAATCAGACTTTGCTGAAGTGATACAGAATATTTTGTACGGCAAAAATCATTGGCCGAAAATGCTATGGCAATGTTCAACAGAACAGGGGGATTTTGGTTGTTAGGGGGAGAAGTGCTGCTGAAATAAACGTTAGCTTTTTAAAATTCCATTTGAAAGGAATTTTTGTTTGCAAAAAACAACTACAACAGTAAATCTCAATCCTCTATTAACACTAGAACGCCGAAGGCAGTCATTTTGACCGCTTTCCAATTTCAAGTAAAAAAGCAACTGTGCATTTAATGACACTTTTATTTTAAATTTGGTGATTTTTTTATAATAAACGTAATTCTATGAGATACAAAAAGTCACCAAATTTAAAAAGAAAGTGTCATTAAATGCACAGTTGCTTTTTTACTTGAAATTGGAAAGCGGTCAAAATGACTGCCTTCGGCTTTCTAGTGTTAAATATTTGTTGTGAACAACAAAAATGGAAAATTGAAATAACTATCAGTAACAACAACAAATAAATAAATATTCGTTTGCTAGTTGCATTCGCATTTTGTTGAAATATATTTTGTTTAAGCAGATTTCAAGGATTGTAAATGAAAGTTTAAAGATTTGCAAATCAGTTTTCTACTCAACCGAAAATTCGATAGTGTCAAGAAAATAAATATTTGTATTTGCAAGAATAACTCTGTGTGTTGCAAATAATGGTGTATCGGAAAGGAGGTTTTCTATAAAAAACGTCCTTACCTGAGTTCTATAGATAGAAGACCTCCTTACCGGGCTTCTGTTGATTAAGGGAACCCCCCATTCTCAAGTTTTTATTTTTAAAATGTTAAATGGGCTGGTAAATGAATACCAATGCTTTTTAGGGTTTGTAACTTTGCACATATATATTTGAAGATTTAACCAGTAAGGAAAGTAGTAAAGTCGGACGGGGCCGACTATATGATACCCTTCACCACTATGGGTATATTAAACAGGACTATTAACATGAAATTGGATGAAATAAAATATTTGATATTTATCTACATGTGAATCTACCTAGATCTATCCATAAAGTATGTAAATCGACTTCAAACAAATATAAATAGGTCATACGTTGGGCTATGCTTGTTCTTCTAGAAAACACAAGTACGTAATTCTATGCTCAATTTTGTACGTTGTGCAAAATTTGATGTCAATCTGCCTAACATGAGGAGTATGATGCCCAATTTACTTGAAATCGGGCGAAACTATATATCGAAGCTCTATCCAAATATTAAGCGATTTCAAACAAACTTGTCACTGCTTAGGTTATACTAATTTCAGAACGTTTTGTTCCTATTGGTTCCTTGGTGCGTCAAATACTTAAAATCAATCTATTATAAAAGGGAGCTATATTTAAATCTGGACCGATTTTCACGAAACAAGGCAGACATCACTCTAGGCTCAATTCAATACGTTATGCCAAATTTCGTGCAAATCAAAAGATATATAGCGACTTTGGTGCACCATTTACATGAAATCGGACGAAACTATATGTGGGAGCTATATAGAAATCTGGACCGATTTTCTCGAAACTTGGCAGACATCACTCTAGGCTCAATTCAGTACGTTAAACCAAATTTCGTGCAAATCGAAGGATATATAGGAACATATATGGGAGCTTTATCTAAATCTGGACCGATTTTCATAAAACTTGGCAGACATCATTCTAGACTCAATTCAGTACGTTATGCCAAATTTCGTGCAAATCGGAGGATATATAGGGTCTTGGGGCACCATTTACATGAAATCGGACGAAACTAAATATGGACCGATTTTCACGAAACTTGGCAGACATCATTCTAGACCTAAATGATTAGGCTGTACCAAATTTCGTGAAAATCGAAAGATATATAGGGACCGTTTACATTAAATCGGGTAAATATATATATGGGAGCTATATCTAAATCTGAACCGATTTTTCCCATTTTCAATAGGGTTCGTCCTTGGGCCGAATGGGTGACCTATGCCAAATTTCATCCAATTCGGATCATAAATGTTTGTTTACAATTTAACATGGACCATGTGTCTATCTCGTTTCCTTTTGCCTGTTACAAACATATGCACAAAGACAAAACATATAGGGACTTTGCACCATTTACTTAAAATCGAACAGAAATATATATGGGATCTATATCTAAATCTGAACCGATTTTAACGAAAACGCATATTTCTAGACTTAATTCAGTACGTTATGCCAAATTTCGTGCAAATCGAAAGATATATATATATATATATATATGGCAACTATATCTAAATCTCAACCGACTTTCAGGAAATTTAACACCCATCATTCTAGGCCTAATTCATTAGGTTGTGCCAAATTTCGTGCAAATCGAAAGATATATAGGGACTTTGGTGCACCATTTACATAAAATCGGACGAAAATATATATGGGAGCTATATCTAAATCTGAACCGATTTTCATGAAACTTAACAAACATCATTCTAGACTTAATTCATTACGCTGTGCCAAATTTCGTGCAAATCGAAAGATAGATTGGGACTTTGGTGCACCATTTACCTAAAATCGGACGAAATTATATATGGGAGCTATATCTATATCTGGACCGATTTTCACCAAACTTTACACACATCATTCTAGACTTAATTTATTACACTTTGCCAAATTTCGTGCAAATCGAAAGATATATAGGCACTTTGGTGCAACATTTACATTAAATCGGACGAAAATATATATGGGAGCTATATCTAAATCTGAACCGATTTTTCCCAATTTCAAAAAAGGGGGGGGTCCCCTTAAAGGCATCCTTGGCGTCTTTTTATATATCGAAGTCTTCCTTACAGACTTTCTATAGATATGAGGCTTCCATACCGACCTTATTTTGATAGAAGGCTCCATACTAGCATTCTATAAATCGAAGGCATTCATACCGGCCTTTAATAGATAGAAGGCCTCCTCACCGTGTTTCTATAATTAGAATGCCTTTTTACGGGCTTCTGTAGATAGAATATTTCCTTACCGGGCCTTTTTGTGTTGCATATAATGGGTATCGGAAAGAAGGTCTTCTATAAAAGGAAAACGTCATTCCTAGATTTCTATAGATAGAATGCCTCCTTGTCGTCTTTTTATATATCGAAGTCCTTTTTTATGGGCTTTCTATAGATAGGAGTCTCAATATAAGTTTTGAATAGATAGGAGGCCGCCATACCGCCCTTCTATTGACAGAAGTCCTCACCTGTTTTCTATAGATAGAATGCCTTCCTACCGGGCTTCTATATGTGGAATGCCTCCTTACCAGGTTTGTATAGAAAGAAGGCCTCCTTGTAGTCATTTTATATATCGAAGGTCTTCTTACAGGCTTTCTATATTTAGGAGCGTTCCTTACGGGCTTTTTTCAAAGGTCTTCTATGTATAGAAAGTCTTCTCACACGCTTTCTATAGATCGAAGGTCTTCTTCTTCTTCTCTAGATTGAAGTCCTTCTTATCGACATTGTATAAATTGAAGGCTTATTTATCGGCTTTCTACAAATAGAATAACTCCTTAATTGCCTCCTATTGATCGAAGGCGTCCTTATCGACATAATGTCGAAGGTCTTCTATGTATAGAAAGTCTTCTAACCCGCTTTCTACAGATCGAAGGTCTTCTTATCGACCTTCTCTAGATTGAAGTCCTTCTTATCGACATTGTGTAGATTGAAGGCTTACTTATCGGTTTTCTACAGATAGAATAACTCCTTAATTGCCTCCTATTGATCGAAGGCGTCCTTATCGACATAATGTCGAAGGTCTTCTATGTATAGAAAGTCTTCTCACACGCTTTCTACAGATCGGAGGTCTTCTTATCGACGTTATCTAGATTGAAGTCCTTCTTATCGACATTGTGTAGATTGAAGGCTTACTTATCGGCTTTCTACAGATAGAATAACTCCTTAATTGCCTCCTATTGATCGAAGGCGTCGTTATCGACATAATGTAGATCGGAGGGCTTCTTATCGGCCCTTTACCGATAAAATGCTCTTCATCGGTTATGATTGATTATGTTATGATTCCCACAGGGGGTTTGATATCTTATTACTTACGTATTTTATCAATGTAAAAGCCAGTATGTCTAACATAGGTAATCCATACATCAGACGACTGTGACCTTAAGACGAGCGAGCTCATAAGCTCAATGGAGAGTGTTCCGTACGGAACTCTCTTCAATATAGTGCGGTATGAATATTTTTCATTTTCACGTCATTGAAAGTTCCTTCAATATCTAGGCAAGCAACATTCTCCATGACTGATGGAGTCATATTCCTCTCAATATTTCAACCACTTCATTTTTCCTGTCCCATAAGTTGTTGTGGAATCCAAACTGTCAGTCACAATTCTGAACTGAATTTCGTAAACGCAACGACAGCCAGCTTACAACCATCCCAAAGGGGATTAATGTCCTGAACTGTTTTCCCGCAGACTTTTTATTTCCGTACTTGACACCTTTTCATAAGATAATCTGGCCAAACCGAAGGTTCGTTAATCAGGAAGAGATGCTTCAGGTATCGATCGACTGACAGCCACTGATGCTTCACTGATGCAACCGATGGGATCAGCTCGTTTTATCATTGCCACTTGTCGAATTATTGTGTTGTCCGGCCTCATTTTCCTGACCACTCTTTGCAGAAGTCTTCGTCAACGCAATCGAGTTTGAGTTCGAGTTCTGCTGGTCGCTTCTCTGTCATTTCTCTGTCGCTGTCATTTAAGGAGATTCCTGGCCTTATTTTCCTGGCCTTATGCGTGTTAAGTTTCCTGAAAATCGGTCCAGATTTAGATATAGCTCCCATATATATTTTCTTCCGATTTTATGTAAAAGGGTCACCAAAGACCCTATATATCTTTCGATTTGCACGAAATTTGGCATAGCGCAATGAATAGGGTCTAGAATGATGTGTGTTAAGTTTCCTGAAAATCGGTCCAGATTAAGATATAGCTCCCATATATATTTTCTTCCGATTTCATGTCAATGGTGTACCAAAGTCCCTATAAATCATCCGATTTGCACGAAATTTCGAGAAAATCGGTTCAGATTTAGATATAGCTCCCATATAAAGTTTCGTCCGATTTAAGGTAAATGGTGCACCAAAGTCCCTATATATCTTTCGATTTGCATGAAATTTGGCACAGGGTACTGAACTAGGAGCAGAATGATGTGTGCCATGTTTCGAGAAAATCAGTTCAGATTTAGATATATCTCCCATATATATTTTCTTCCGATTTTATGTAAATTGTGTACTTGTGTGTCCGATTGCCACACAATACTATGAACTGTAGTTAATCTTTGCCAAGTCTCATTGAAATCGGTTCAGATTTTGATATAGCTTCTACATATATATTTTCATCCGATTTAACGCCAAATTGACACACATTTTGCACAACGTACTGAAATTAGTATAACCTAGAGGTAGGATATAAATGCTTCAACAAGGTGGGTCCAATCGACACAAAATATTGCACTTCGTACTGAAGTTACTATACCATAAGAAGCAACCCTATATCTGACCAAATGAAAAATTTAGTATAGGTGGCAGAATGACATGTTTATGGATCCATTTTCATGTTAATGGTCCTCCAAAAATTTTACGTCTTTTAGGATTCATCTGTTGCATATGCCAAAGTGGTGAAGGGTATAATATAGTCGGCCACGTCCGACTTTACTACTTTGCTTACTGGTTTTAAGATGGGGTTTTGTCATTAATATCTATGGAGTAGTTTTTAGGTGAGGATTTGAAGTCGACTATGACATAGCATACTACCATGACAATGTCTAGGCAGTTAAGATGGAAAAATTAGTTGAGGATTCAAGGTATCATCCACGCAGGACGGAGCGTTTCAGCGTTACTTTAGATAGGAAGTGACCTAAGACCCTTGAAATTTTTAACGACCCTACACAGATATCAATATTGATCCATGTTTGACTTAGCCATCAATATATGTGTATGAATGTGTACGATTTGGCTTATGCCCCATAAAAATATGTCTATGTCGAAGTCTCTAGTCGAATTTCCAACCTGAATGAGTAATTTTGTGTTTCGATTTGTCAGAGTCTAAAAAACACCTCCTGGCAGCAATATACCATTATTTAGCCTATCATTAAAGGTCCCGACCGATTTTAAGGGTATTACAAATTTGATTCGACCTAACTTTGCAACAGTTTTTTTTTTTGCTATTCCCTCACCATAAGTTTGCAACACATCGAATGATTCGTGGAGATCCCATAAAGTGTATGTATATATCCTGGAACATTCCGTTTGATATCCTACGATGTTTGAATGGGGCATATCGGTTCACGCATTGATATAACTCATATAACCGTAACTAACCGAAAGGGCTGTAATCTGGCACATCATCTAGGGTTTCATCGGCATTTTACAACCGGTGGTAGTTTTGAATTTTTGCATTTGGGGTTTATTAAAGTCTGATATAAATCGGCACAGAAAATTATCTTTTTGCTCCATGTCCAATGTCCCGCCCAATTTTCGATATCTTGGCTTTTCGGTGTTTTGGAGGCTGGCATACATCTACAAGTATCTTGAAGAGTTTTATGTGAGTACCTGCCAATAGGCCTACCTCACAGTGGCTGAGCCACAGGCGGAAAAGCTGTATTTTGGCACACCATCTAGGGTTTCATCGGAATTTTACAACCGGTTGCAGTTTTGAATTTTTGCATTTGGGGATTATTAAAGTCTGATATAAATCGGTACAGAAAATTATCTCTTTGCTCCATGTCCAATGTCCCGCCCAATTTTCGATATCTTGGCTTTTCGGTGTTTTGGAGGCTGGCATACATCTACAAGTATCTTGAAGAGTATTATGTAAGCACCTGCCAATAGGCCTACCTCACAGTGGCTAAGCCACAGGCGGAAAAGCGCCCACCAGCGCACCAGCACCGAAGTACTGTACCAATTGAAAAGCATGCAGGAGGCACACTCTCCCCCGTGGTGAGGGGCGAAACCACAACCCCCGCGAAGCTCCCCAGGGGGTCACACCAACTGTCAGTCTGGATCGACAGATCCAGGGGCACCTGCGGGTGACAGGTACGGAAAACCTCCGCTCAGGCTCGAGACCGAAGCCTCTCCCAGTTTGACGCACGTCCGGGCTGGTATCCCAAAACAACAATAAGCAACGGCGATAATCGCAAATGGCAAGGAAAAACCTGCCACAAGCAGTGGACTGCACAAAGGGCCCAAAGGACCGCGGCATCGGACATCATAACACAAACAATGAACAAAACTGCCCTCACGAACAGCCTACACTACATCCACAGGACGAGTGAGCACATGAAGTGGAAACCACGAACCACCCACGATACACAGACAACCGCAGGTTTTCTATTTATTATACCCTACACAACTATGTTGTCAGGGTATTATAGCTTTGTGCATCCCCAAAAGTTTGTAACGCCGCGAAATATTGGTCCTAGACCCACCTTTAAGTATACCGATCGTCATATCTCGATTAGCTGAGTCGATCTAGACATGTGTGTCCGTCCGTCCGTCCGTCTGTCCATTATAATTTGTAAACACGATACAGGCCACAGTTATGGACCAATCTTCACGAAATTTTGCATGTAGGATGGGTCCTGGCCAATGAAGACCCCTATTGTTTTTGGGAAAGATCGGTTAATATATAGGGGATGAAATAGACCAAATACTAAATTTTTTTCGTTTTTTTCTGGTCGCTCCAGAGGCGCAATATTGGCCCGAACATCGTGAAATTTTGCACGGAGAAGGAGATCGGGCTAAAGAATAAGCATGCCTGTTTTGATAACGATCGGTCAATATTTAGCGGGTCAAATTGACCCTGACTTTTGTGTGAAAAATGATAAAATTGTATTCTATAGCATATATATTTAACACTGAAGGACATAGACCCGAGAAGTTGATATTATATCCAAGAGGAGTGGTTGACCTTTAAATTAAGACCAAGTATATTTTTGTATGTGCTCGGATGTGGGAGTTACACCTAAATATTTACAGGTATCTCCGTATTCGTATATTATCACTCTAGAGAGCGGAACTATAGCGCTGATCGCTTTGAAATGTTCCATGAGGTTCCAGGTATGTTCAAGGACAACGCCTATAATTTTCTGTGATGATCAGATAATAATTTTGGAATGAAGTGGACCGAAAACTTATTTTTTTGTGTTATTTTCGAGTCGATCTATAGACCACAAATGAAAGCCGAATATCACAACACAACCCTCGGTGAAGGGAACCTGAATTGTTCAGGTTGTTCAGCTGTACTGAATACTCGTAATATTCGGAAAATATGTCAGTGCGAGGAAGAGGTGCTGTTTACCTCTAATCGGGCAAGAGGGTGCAAATATCACGAAATATTGCCCAGGCTCGGAATAAACATCCGCAGAAAATTTGAGTTCCGTGGTAGTTGTGTAGGGTATCATATGGTCGGCCCCGTCCGACTATACTGCTCCGCTCACTGGTTTTCTTACTCTTTTCTGTAAAAATAAGACCTTCAAAAGGTCTGATATGTATATAGAACCTTCTAGGATTTCACAGATCGAAAAGGAGCCTTAAATGGGGTTAAGTATGTCTTTAAACCTACTATAATTTGCCTATCTGTATTAACTTCTCTATACTATTTTGTGTGTAATTATTACCCACAGTTTTCTTCCACATTATGTCTTGCCTGCACTAATTCTCATAACCTTTAATTTGTCACCCTTTGTGAGGTAAGTTCGCACATTGTGACTCCTTAAATTATTTCCCTCACCACAGGAGACATAAGTTATGAAAACATTTACAGAATCATCAACACATCATCATTATCATTAGCATTATTAACCTGTATCCTCTTCTCCACAGGCCAAAACGTGCACACACACACTCAAACACACCGTTGGCCTTCTTAAGATGAGAGTTTGTGACCTCGACTTCTTTGGCAACTGTTGCTGTTGCATGTCAAGCTAGAACGATGCAGTGGCAACAACAAATTATTATGATGACGATGATGATAGAATGGAAGAATGACAAAGGATACTTTGTGCCTAATTAAAATGTTCGTCATTGTTGTGGGTTCGTTCCGACAACGTCGTATGTTGTTGGACTCTTATTTCTTGTTATGCTTTTGATTTAAAAATCAGAAATTGTTGTTGTTGCTGTGGCACCATCCTACACAAGTGAAGTTTGCATGCCAAAGAGACACAAAACTTAACAACAACTTCTATGCCACAACCCACGAAATGCCTAAGGCAGTTCGCTTGCTGGCTCCAGCTGTTGCTACTGCAGTCATGATAATTATGACAGTGGTGGCATTGTGTCACTGTGACTAGTCACAGTGATTACCTACTAGTACTACGGCTACAGCTAGAACCATGTGACCTCCTCCGGCCTCTGGTGGCATGAGGCTGTTTGTTGGCTGGATGCTGTGGCAACTGATGTCAAGAAAACAAAACAACCGACCACCAACAACGTCGACTTTGAAAAGAATGCGTTGTTGCAAAAAAAAAAAAAAAAAACAAACAAAAATGTTTCTTTTAATTATTGGATCCTCCAAGTCGGCAGTTGTGTAAAGGAGCGATGTGTTACAATGGGAGCGTGTGTGCGCGTGTATAGGTGCGTCTTTGGTAGCTGAATTAAGGACATGACAACATCAGAAATGTTACTCTGCTGCAGGTGTTTGCACATTTCACTTTTTCTCTTGTTTTCTTTTCTTGAGCATCAACAACGATGACGACGACCGAACAATGAGCCAACAAAGAGACCTTGAAACCATCCAACGAGCGACCGAACCATCCAACCAACCATTTATGCGTCCATCCAACCAACAATTCAAGTACTTTGGTGTCATTGTTACATTCCCCTTATCCTGCTGCTCGCCTCCTCCTCCACACATTGTTGCTGTGTGAGTGTGTGTGACAATAGAGTAGCTGCATCGATACTCCGGCTAGAATCTTTATGGTATGTTTAAGAGAAGTGCATCTTGAGCATGAGAACGTTAATTACAAAACTACTGCATCGTTTACCTTAAACAATGGAAACAGTTTCTTTTGGTTTTTTTTTTATTTTTTTCCGAATAAAACAAAAGAAAATATTATTGTCATATGGTGTTATTATTGTTGGAAAACATGTCTTCAAGATAAGGACGCGAATAAAACCGCAATTATTTTAAATATGTAGTATTGCAGAAGAGGTTTGGCTAAAGGGTAAAGTAATTGCATTGTTACGTATATGCGTATCGAAATTTAAGGGGGGACACACTTTTTGTAGGCATAACAATAAATAACAAGTGCAACGGCGTTAAGTTCGGCCGAGACGAAGTCTTTATACCCTCCATCATAAGGCATTGATTAGGAATACCTAAAACTTGTAGATGGGGACTTTTTCATTGAAATACAAAATACAGCCACTGAGATTTGAAAACTGGACTAGGAACCTCAACCTACTGAAAATTATAAGCGAGCTTTGTTTGGGGACCAACGTTTTAACATTTAACAAACTTCATCTCCAATTTTCTGGGAAGAAATATTTTATTCACCAGGAATCGTATTCCGGATTCCTGGTGAATCGTCACATCGGTGGGAAAATGGACGGATAAAGCCTTCACAATACCAAACATGGAACGGCTAAGACAAATATGACCCTATATCGACTATTTTCTGCAAAAATGTTTTGTCTTTGACATCCAAGAACTTGACATACCAAATAACTGCTACTTCGATTGCAAAATACGGCTAACAAATTCAAAAAATCGAAACGGGGCGGATCCGTTATAGGGGGCTATGTCAAATTATATCTAAATCTGAACCGATTTCAACGAAACTAGCTACAGATTAATTCATACAAACTTCAGTACATTGTACAAAATTCTATGTCAATCGTGCAAACTTTGGGTCTTTAGTGCACAATTTAAATGAAATCGGAGGAAAATATATATGGTAGCTATATCTAAATTTTAAGCAATTTTCACTAAACTTAACACACATCATTCTAGACTCAATTCAGTGAGCTGTGCCAAATTTCGTGCAAATCGAAAGTTATATAGAGAGGTGCACAACTTACATTAAATCGGACGATAATATATATGAGCGATATCTAAATCTGAACCGATTTTCACGAAACTTAACACACATCATTCTAGGCTCAATTCAGTACGCTATGCCAAATTTCGTGCAAATCAAATGAAATGACGGAAGAAAATATATATGGTAGCTATATCTAAATCTGAACCGACTTGTCCGAATTTCAATATGGTTCGTCCTTAGTCCAAATAATTGAGCAGTGCCGAATTTCATCCAAATCGGATCACAAATGCGACCTGTACTTTGTTCACAAAAATACATGGAAGGACGGACAGACGGACATGCGTAAATCGACTCAGAAAGTGATTCTATGCATATTCTCAAAAGGAACCATGGGTCTATCCTATTACAAACATACAATGAAACCAGTAAGGAGAGCAGTAAAGTCGGACGGGGCCGACTATATGATACCCTTCACCACTTTGGGTATATTCAACAGATGAATCATAACAGACGTCGAATTTTTGAAGGACCATTAACATGAAAATGGATCCATAAACATGTCATTCTGTAACCTACACTAAAGTTTTCATTTGGTCAGATATAGGGTTGCTTCTTACAATGGGACAAAATTATATAAAGCAATGTAAAGGAAATGTATTATAGTAACTACAGTTCATTGTACCAATTGTGTGGAAATCAGACAAACTTTGGGTCTATAGTGCACAATTTACACACACTCGGAAGAAAAAATATATAGGAGCTATATCTAAATCTGAACCGATTTTCAAGAAACTTAACACACATAATTCTAGACCTTATTCATTACGCAATTCCAAATTTCGTGCAAATCGAAATATATATAGGGACTTTGGTGCAACATTTACATTAAATCGGACAAAATTATATATGGGAGCTATATCTACATCTGGGCCGATTTTCAGTAAACTTAACACACATCATTCTAGACGTAATTCATTACGATATGCCAAATTTCGTGCAAATCGAAGGATATATAGGGACTTTGGCGCACCATTTACATAAAATCGGACGAAACTATATATGGGAGCTATATCTAAATCTGGACCGATTTTCTCAAAACTTGGCAGACATCACTCTAGGCTCAACTCAGTACGTTATGCCGAATTTCGTGCAAATCGAAAGATATATAGCGACTTTGGTGCACCATTTACATGAAATCGGACGAAACTATATATGGGAGCTATATCTAAATCTGAACCGATTTTCACGAAACTTGGCAGACATCATTCTAGACCTAAATGATTAGGCTGTACCAAATTTCGTGCAAATCGAAAGATATATAGCGACTTTGGTGCACCATTTACATGAAATCGGACGAAACTATATATCGGAGCTATATCTAAACCTGGACCGATATTCTCGAAACTTGGCAGACACCACTCGAGGCTTAATTCAGTACGTTATGCAAAATTTCGTGCAAATCGAAAGATATATAAGCACTTTGGGGCACTATTTACATGAAATCGGACGAAACTATATATGGGAGCTATATCTAAATCTTGACCGATTTTCACGAAAATTGGCAGACATCATTCTAGACCTAATTCATTATGCTCTACCAAATTTCGTGCAAATCGAAAGATATATAGGGACCGTTTACATTAAATCGGTTAAATATATATATGGGAGCTATTTCTAAATCTGAACCGATTTTTCCCAATATCAATAGAGTTCGTCCTTGGGCCAAACAAATGAGCTGTGCCAAATTTCATCCAATTCGGATCATAAATGCGACCTGTACTTTGCTCACAAAAATACATGGACAGACAGACAAACAGACGGACAGACGGACGGACGGACATGCATAAATCGACTTAGAAAGTGATTCTATGCATATTCTCAAAAGGAACCATGTGTCTATCTCGTTTCCTTTTGCCTGTTACAAACATATGCACAAAGACATAATACCCTGTACCACAGTGTGGTGAAGGGTATAAAAATACCCTGTAGCACAGTGTGATGAAGGATATAATTACGAATATCGGCCTTTGATCAAGTAAACTTCCCATATAATCGCATCCCTCAATTTTTATACCCTACACAAGTATGTTGTCAGGGTATTATAGCTTTGTGCAGCCCCAAAAGTTTGTAACGCCGCGAAATATTGGTCCTAGACCCACCTTTAAGTATACCGATCGTCATATCTCGACTAGCTGAGTCGATCTAGACATGTGTGTCCGTCCGTCCGTCCGTCTGTCCATTATAATTTGTAAACACGATACAGGCCACAGTTATGGACCAATCTTCACGAAATTTTGCATGTAGGATGGGTTCTGGCCAATGAAGACCCCTATTGTTTTTAGGAAAGATCGGTTAATATTTAGGGGATGAAATGGACCAAATACTAAATTTTTGTCGGTTTTTCTGGTCGCTCCAGAGGCCGCAGTTATGGTCCGAACATCGTGAATTTTTGCCTGGAGAAGGGGATCGGGCCAAAGAATAAGCATGCCAGTTTTGATAAAGATCGGTCAAAAAATTTGCGGGTCAAATTGACCCTGACCTTTGTGTGAAAAATGACAAAATTTGTATTCTATAGCGTATATATTTACCCCTGAAGGACATAGACCCGAAAAGTTTATATTATATCCAAGAGGAGTGGTTGACATTTAAATTAATACCAATTATATTGTTGTATGTGTTCGGATGTGGGAGTTACACCTAAATATTTACAGGTATCTCCGTATTCGTATATTATTTTGTAACCCATTATCACTCTACAGACGGGAACTATAGCGCTGATCGCTTTGAAATGTTTCTTGAGGTTCCAGTTATGGTCAAGGACAACGCCTATAAATTCGGTGATGATCAGATAATAATTTTGGGATGAATTGGATCGAAAACTTAATTTTTTTGTGTTATTTTCGAGTCGATCTATAGACCAGTGTGAGGAAGAGGCGCTGTTTACATCTAATCGGGCAAGAGGGTACAAATATTGCCCAGACTCGGAATAAACATCCGCAGAAAATTTTAATTCCGTGGTAGTTGTGTAGGGTATCGTATGGTCGGCTCCGTCCGACTATACTGCTCCGCTCACTGGTTGTTATTTTGATGATTTGAGATTTGTTTATAACCTTCACCACACTGTGGTACATGTCTTTGTGCTTATGTTTGTAACAGGCAAAAGGAAACGAGATAGACACATGGTTCCTCTTCAGAATATGCAAAGAATCACTGTCCAAGTTAAATTGTAAACAATGTACAGTTCGCATTTATGATCCGACTTGGATTAAATTTGGCACAGGTCACTTATTTGGCCCAAGGACGAACCCTATTAAAATTGGGAAAAATCGGTTCAGATTTAAATATAGCTCCCATATATATATTCGTCCGATTTAAGGTAAATGTTGCACCAAGTCCCTATATATCTTTCGATTTGCACGAAATTTGGCATAGAGTAATGAATTAGGTCCACAATGATGTGTGCCAAGTTTCGAGAGAATCGTTTCAGATTTAGATATAGCTCCAATATATAGTTTCGTCCGATTTAGGGTAAATGGTGCACCAAAGTCTCTATATATTTTTCGATTTGCACGAAATTTGGCATAGAGTACTGAATCGAGTCTAGTATGACGTGTGACATGTTTCGAGAATATCGGTTCAGATTTATATATAGCTCCCATATATATTTTCGTCCGATTTAAGGTAAATTGGGCACCAAAGTTCATATATCTTTCGATTTGCACGAAATTTGGCGTAGAATACTGAATTAGGTCCAGCAGTTTCGAGGAAATTGGATAAGATTTATATATAGCTCCCATATATAGTTTCGTCCGATTAAAAGTAAATAGTGCACCAAAGTCCCTATATATCTATCGATTTGCCCGAGATATGGCATAGAGTACTGAATGAGATCTAAAATGATGTGTGCTAAGTTTCGTGAAAATCGGTTCAGATTTAGATATAGCTCCTATATATAGCTTTGTCCGGCATAGAGTACTGAATCGAGTCTAGTATGACGTGTGACATGTTTCGAGAAAATCGGTTCAGATTTATATATAGCTCCCATATATATTTTCCTCCGATTTAAGGTAAATGGGGCTTCCAAGTCCCTAAGTATCTTTCGATTTGCACGAAATTTGGCATAGGGTACAGAATTAGGTCCGGAATGATGTATGTTAAGTTTCGTGAAAATCGGTTCAGATTTATTTGTAGCTCCCATATATATTTTCCTCCGATTTAATATAAATGATGCACGAAGTCAATATACATCTTTCGATTTGCACGAAATTTGGCATTGCGTACTGAGTTAAGTCTAGGATGATGTGTGCTAAGTTTCGTGGAAATCGGTTCAGATTTAGATATAGCTCCTATGTATTTTTTCTTTCGGTTTTATGTAAATTGTGCACTAAAGGCTTTAAGTTTGTCCAACTGCCACACAATTTTGTACAATGAAGTTAATATAAATTAATCTCTGGTTAATATTAATTAATCTCTGGCAAGTCTCATTGCAATCGGTTCAGACTTAGATATAGGATCAGATATATATCTGATCAAATGAAAAATTTAGTATAGGTTGCAGAATGACATGTTTATGGATCCAATTTCATTTTACTTTTAATTAGTCTAGAATTAATCTTTTTGTTTTTAGTGTTCCCTTCTTACAAAAGTATTTCCCAAGAAAAGTTCATTTCTCCCGAAGGACTCAATTTTGATTTCAACATCATCAAAACGATTTAAGTAAGTTACGAGTTACTTGACTCAAACATCTTCTAACACATTTAGTATCCCTGTTGACCAATATCTTAATCACTATTATTTTACTTGTGGTCAATGATATCTCTGAGGCAATTACAAGAACATAATAGCCTTAAAATATAATTTAATAGTCTAACACAAGAACAAAGGATAACATACGAACCGTTAAGTATTGGCACATTAACTGTCAACAGCATCCATAATTCACGAAGAGAATATTCGGCATATTTTTTGTGTTCGCACACAATGATGATGCCTCCTACAATCACAGAGCCTCCTTTTATATTTCATTTTTCTCCCCCTCGAAGGATATTTGCCCTAAGGCACACAAAGAAACCCCTTTTTGATCACAGGATGGGGATAATACAATAAATCCAATCAATAGATAAGTAATTTTATTATGTCACCATTGGGATTTTCGATTTCGATACAATAAAAACAAATTTCCCTCCTAAAAACAATCCCATCCTACCAAAAACGCACACAAATTCTCACACACTCATATATATTCATACCCATACTGAGAGAGTTATAAACAAAAGCGTAAGGCAAGCAATGTAAGGCAGAATGGCATATGGGTTAGTCCGGAAACGAATTGCAAAAACGAAAAAGAGGCACTATTGGGATATTTAGTATTCATCTTAACATCGATGGTGTAGTTTGGGGGCGGAATACACTTAACCAAACACTCACACACACACACAGCTACTCCCGAGGCTGTATGTGTTGCTAGCATAAACAGGACAGCCCAATCAGCCAACCAACCAGCAAAGCAAGCAATCCGACCATCCAGCACGCACACATGATTCCCATTCACATCCATTACATGCTTAAACAAACTTAACTCGCCTTTAAGGGAATACGCGGAAACGGAAATGACTGCGGCTGATGGCTATGAGGCTGATGGTGACGATGGCGGCGGCGACGACGACAACGATAGTGGAAGTAATCGTGCCATGGATGAAAGCAAAAATCACGGGTGTTGCCTTAATTTTTATGTTTGTGCGAATACAAATCCGTTTCCGTTTCAATTGCCTTGGTGGCTTGTTTGCCTTTTAACTCCAGCACTTCACTTCCCTCCACTGGCAATGGGGGAAGGAGGAGCAGGAGTGAGAGATCCGAGAACAATGCTACTGCTGTGGAACTTCAATAAAATTTTAATGTCTGTCATTGGCTTTGGCTAGATGGCTGGCTGGCTGCCTGGCTTGTTGACTTGCCTTTAATAAATGGTTAATTTACACAACGAAAACATTGTTAAACGATGCCAGATTAATTTTTCCTTGTGACTGACTTCTGTTGCCGCTGTGGTGGTTGTAGTTGTTGTTGTTGTGCGGTTGATGTTTGTTTGTTGGCAAAGGTCTTATGGCGGTTTTAATCTCCACGCAATGAAAGATCATGACTGCAATGCAACAAAAACACAAAATCGAAGAGAACATTTTTAATACATTTTTCATTCATATGGACCGTTGACATCGAACACAAAGAAATTTAGTTCAGAAAAAGGTGTACGACCCGCAAAGCAAACATATGTTCGTTAAGGCGAAAAAGGCGTTAACGAGTAAAATATTGGCACAATGTATAGCCAAGCTTTTTTTCTTTTTTATGCGTTCGATGAACAAATTGAAATTCAAGAGTTGTGTGTCTGAAGTATTAACTGTTGGAGATATGCTGCAAATGATAAATTTGAAATTTTTATTGGAGAATAACATAAAAAACAAAAAGAGCCGTTATGTTCTACCACGCCGAATGTGGTGTGCGTTAAAAAGTGTGTACAACGGTAGGTAATTTTATATTGTGGCTATCTCATTGTAAATTGTAAGCAGGTAGATTTTTTATTTGAGACAAAGAAACGCCAAATTGTAGACACTCTTGTTGGAAAACTGGTTTAGGAGCATCAACGCACTGAAAATAACACTGTGCTACAAAATAACAAAAAAAAATTTTTCAGGGGTTCTAATGTACCTATTCTGTTTAGTTGGAGTCTCTGGATCACGAAAATACCTTTGGTTTTTCTGGGTCACTTCGAAAATTAATTTTATAACGGTAAATATAGAGAAAAACAAGGTTTCATGGATTTTCCATTTGAAACTTGAATAACTTACTTACTATATAAAGGATTTATATTATTCTTTTTTTCTTTCGAAGAGTACAATTTTTCCTTTCAAACAAGATATACATTTGGTAAATCGGTTGAGTATTGACTGAGTTACAGCGGTTGAAATGTGAAAAAATACGCCTAAAATGACAAAATTTATTTTTCTTCGGACTGTACGATGAAATTATGATATCAAGCCATATAAGTTTTATTATATTACGGGGAAGAAAATTAAATTAGCTTTCGAAAATGATAAAAATCAAAAAAATCGGTTAAAAAATGGATGACTTATGCATATTTTTGTATTGATTCTATACATATTCTCTAAAGGAAATATGGGTCTGTATCGTTTCCTGTTACAAACCGTTATGTTTGTAGCAGGCAA